>NW_015652286.1:0-963 GCF_001515625.1 Sinocyclocheilus rhinocerous | reverse complement strand
TCTTTAATTTGTCTTATCCCTGCATTATACCATTTTTTATAAAAATTAATTAATTAATTAATTTTAAAAAAAAATGTTTGTTCTCCCCTTTTAAGTAACTTGTTTAAAAACAGTGGTTGTCTTAAAATGTCATCTTTATTCAATGACGTACAAACAACATACTTGCTATAATCCCCCCATGCTTTTTTAAGACTTCTTTATAGTATTCTGGAATTCTATTCATCATATTTTCCTTTAGTTTCATCCATAAAATAGCATCTCCTATGTTACCACACTGGTTTAAATAAAAAGTCATTACATCTTTCCAACCATATTTTTCATCCTTCCAATATTTTTTAATTATTTTTATTCGTATGCTTTTCATTCTTATTAATGGGTCTAATAGTCCCAGTCCTCCTTCTTCAACTTTCCCAATTATAGTATTATATGCAATTTTCGACGGTTTGTCTTCCCATAAAATGTTTTTTATGTTTTTTTATACACCCATAATGGCATGCTCACTGATCCTAAAACATACCACACTTTTGATAAAAACAAAGAGTTTATTACTAGAACTTTCCCTTTTAAAAACAAATTCCTTAATTTCCAAAAATTTAGCCTTTTTACCATTGCTGTTAAAACTTCCTCCCATATTAAATTCCTAATTACATTTTCATTTTCTCCAACTCTTATTCCTAAAATTTTCATATTTCCTTTCTGTTCTTTAAATGGTATTTTAACAGGTAATTCATTCATTTCACCAATTCTCATATAAGTTGTTTTTTCTTTATTAACCTTTGCCCCTGTTCCTCTACAATATTTTTCCAGAACTTCCATTACTTTTCCTATACTTTTAATATCTTTGACAAACAATGTTGTATCATCAGCATATTGATATATCTTATGTTCTGTTTCTTCTTCTTTTATCCTTATTCCTTGTATATTTTTTTCCATTTGTATTGCCAGACCTAGAGCTTCAGACAC
>NW_015652285.1:1828215-1832437 GCF_001515625.1 Sinocyclocheilus rhinocerous | reverse complement strand
GATATCTCATTGATTTTAATGTGAAGGTTCAAGAGCTTCCTGTCATTGAGGTCAGACAGTGTGAGCTGTGTCTCTCTCTGCTATTCTTTAGTTCCTTTGCTGTGATCAGATGAGTTTAGCTGTGTTAATTGCTTCATCAAAGAAGCCTGTGAATTAAAATAACTCTGCAGAGAACAAGTGCTATTGACCTCTGGAGGGAGACATATCATATGACACAAACTTCAGCCAGTCTCTGTCCTGTTTAACTGTACAGAGTTTTTCTTCTCTTTATTTAGAACAAGAGAAAGTCACAATTTTCGACCAGACAGAGGTGAACTTGGTTGCATTCCGTCGAACGATTTACCTCGCCATCCAATCAAGGTGAGTGTGTGCATCATGTGATCCAGTGGTTCTGTGTCGTCTTCCTTGCTTCCGTCAGCAGAATGGGAGCAGCTCTAAAAGCCACCAGAAATAGCCTGCGCAAAGATTGTATTGGATGAAATAGAAAAACAACCTACATTTGAGATCCCATGTGTAGGGACGAGGCTGTTTTTTCTTGTTTTTGAACCAAAGCCCCTGAGCGTCGCAGCACGCAGATTGAATTAAGAACGTTTCAGATTAGTTGTTTTTAATTGAATTTCACCGGCACAGAGCAGCAGAAGTGCCGTCACGGATCAGAAATCGCTGTGGTGAAGGACTTCAAAATTATTTATCCTTTGATATCAAGAGGGTTTTAAAAATGTTTAAACAACAATTCAGGGGCTGATTGACGAGATTAGGAGGAAGGCAGGATGAGTCTATTTCCCTTTGCATCACAGAACCTTTTCTCAGAATGACTGTCCTTCTCATGGGCATAGCGCTGGAGTTTTTCAGCTTTTTGATGATATTTAATATATATCTTAATATTGATATTTGGGTTGTTAAAGCGTAACATGTTCATGAGCTTTTTTTAATCACCAACATTTTCAACACCAATGTTTTCAAAGTTGTAGTAATTTTTTTTAAAAATTTTTTATCATTTTTATAATTTTTTTTAAATATGCTTATATATATATATTTTTTTTATTTTTATTTTTTTTTTTTTTTAATGTATATATATATATATATATATATATATATATATAATTGTTTTTTTTGGAGACCTGAGGCTGTTCCTTGACTGATCCATACATCAGACTTTTTCCTTTAAATTATTTGTTTTTTATTTGATTTTGTTTTTTATTTTAATTTAATTTATTTGTTAGAAATCAGTTTCTTGATTCATTATAATGAAATCATAATGAGTCTTTTGCTTGTATTTTATTTACAAGTCTTTACCTAATCATTTTATTTTACATTTCTTTTTATTTTAGAGACCTGTTTCTTGAGTCATCTGACTGATTCATACATCAAACCTTTTTTATATCATTTTGTTTATTTTTTATTTTATTATTTTGAAAACCTATTTCTTGATTCAGGTTGACTGATTCATACATCAGACCTTTTATTTTGTTATTTTATTTTTTTATTTCATTTTATTTATTAGAGACCCATTTCTAGTTATCTTGACTGATTCATTATACAGAAATTATCATAAGAGTAATTTGTGTGTGAATCACTTTACCCTGCTGAACACAATAGAAAGATGTTTTCTATTTATTGTCTATTTTCACATTCAGACTGCAAATTCGCAGCTCAGCTATAATATAATATCTTTATCCATGCTTCTACAGCACCGTAGCCATTGGCCCAAAATAGGCTTTGAAGCGAGAGAGTCTTGTTCTGACCTTAAACCTTAGACTGCTTAAGATAGAAAGCCTCATTTCTCCTTATAGCGGACATATTTTGTAATATCTTTTGGGAATTAGGATTGTATTATTATTCTGATCATGGTGTTCCCCTTGTTAACCTTCAACAGATGACGCCCTCTGGTGCTGTGATAGTTTTGCTTAATTTGAATGCAGTCTGGTTCATATTTAATACATATTACATTTGATTTATTATGTGCTGCAGTTGCATGTAATATATTAAAATTATATGCATATCATGGGATCTGGTTAAACTCAATGTGTTATATTTCATTAGCACATGAGATGCAGAAGGTGACGTTTTCATGTTTTATTTTCACAGCTTGGACTTCGAAGAATGCGCCCACAAGTTGATAAAAATGGATTTCCCCGAGAGCCAGACGGTACGTAAATAAACGCTGCTGTTCTCTCTAAAATCCTGTAGATCTGTGTTGCTTTCCGTGTCTCTGCACACAGCTGTTTATCGGAAGCTTTTAACTTCATCTAAATATTTATTTTCAGTCTCAGAGGTAATTTGTGCCATTGTGGTCACTTGGGAAGCATTTGTCATCTTAATATCCTTGTTTTGTAGTTTCACAGTGGGGAAAAATGGCTGTTTTGGCTAATGGCAACTGGGCGTTCCCTCCTGTTTAACTGATCAAATGTCTTTCGTCAGAAATGGCCTGTTTGTGATTGTCACCCTGCTGTTTTATGAAACACAAATTCAGTGCCAGCAGCTCATCAGTTTGATGGAAATTCCTGTATTTGTCAGCACCTGAGCTGTGCTTTGCAAATCTGCCATTACATCGCTGGAGTAGGGCTGGGTTGATATGTTGAATATTTACAATATATTTAGCAATTTTTCCCAACGATGTAAACTATAAAGAGCATTTATAGACTTTTAGATTCATTTAACAATCCCTTTTCTCTTCACTATAAGCGTTGATAACATAAGCAGATATAATAACAATAATAATTGTATTTTTGTATTTTAAACATTTAAAACAAGAAAAATGCTACATGTGAGTGAATTAAGCATATTTTTAAAAGAATAAGAGGCTGTTCACACAGAACTCGTTTTCCCATTGTTTTTCTATATAAACAAAATAGATGGATGTGTTCGAGTGTTGCAGTGTCACACGCATGATACGGCATTCTAAAAAGTAGTGCTTAAGTTAAAAAACGCATCAACAATAATGGTAAATAAACAAGGAAAATAAAACAAAGCATAGCAAAAAGTTAATAAAGCTAAGCAAAGCAAAAATTATTTATATGAAATATGTTGAAAATATGGACATTTTTTAGTAATAAAAATATATTCATATTTTTATTTGTAATTATTAGTTTTCGTTGTGTTTAGCTTTAGTGAAAATTTAGTAACTTTCTATTGTATTTTTATTCTTTTTTTATTTTATTTTATTTTAATAATTTTAAAAAATCAATTTTTTAGCCATTTCAGAACAAATACATAAATATTAAGCTGTATGTGACCCTGGACCACAAAACCAGTCTTAAGTGTCAATTTTTCGAATTATACATCTGAAAGCTGAATAAATAAGCTTTCCATTGATGTATGGTTTATTAGGATCGGACAATATTTGGCCGAGATACAACTTTTTGAAAATCTGGGTGCAAAAAAATCAAGTTGTCCAAATGAAGTCCTTAGGAGTGCATATTACTATTCAAAAATGAAGTTTTTATATATTTATGGTAGGAAATTTACAAAATATCTTCATGGAACATGATCTTTACTTAATATTCTAATGATTTTTTGGTATAAAAGAAAAATCTATAATTTTGACCCATACAATGTATTTTTGGCTATTGCTACAAATATACCCCAGCGACTTAAGACTGGTTTTGTGGTCCAGGGTCACATATATCAAATGTCATTGAATAGCTGATATAAATATTGAGATAGATGTGTGGTTTTTAGTTATATTGCTCATCCTGGGTTTTTTGGCGCTCAGCCTGTTAATCAGTCCATTTTACCTTTTAAGAGAGATGTGGATGATAACTGGATTCAATCCCTTGGGTCCACTCTGCCGCCTTATTCCAAATATGGACTGTCTTGTTTAACTTGTGCCGTACAGATAAATCTGTATGTTGTCCCTGGAGTATATATGTAATGTCAACAAAAATGCATGGCAGGGATCATGTTTTTTACGCATTTTGTAATGACTTCTGCTTAGACAAACTGTATCAAATAAGATGGGATTGTAAATATGTCCCGAAATAGAAGAGTCACCCTCACCACCACATCTGCTGCTTTTGGCCATTTGAGAAAAGAGCCAGTGAGGTGCACAAGATGGAAACATTGTGTTTGCAGGCCTGAGGGAGACTGTGTAACAGGGGTAGCATCCTACAAATGCCTTCTTTATTGCATCGCTCCAGTACTCTGCACAGGCTCAGGAGCGGGAGCAGGTCAGGATGGGGAGAGGCATCTACTCACTCCCCAGCATACAAACATATGTCAG
>NW_015652285.1:1812279-1827416 GCF_001515625.1 Sinocyclocheilus rhinocerous | reverse complement strand
CATACAATGTATTTTTGGCTATTGATACAAATATACCCCAGCGACTTAAGACTGGTTTTGTGGTCCAGGGTCACATATATCAAATGTCATTGAATAGCTGATATAAATATTGAGATAGATGTGTGGTTTTTAGTTATATTGCTCATCCTGGGTTTTTTGGCGCTCAGCCTGTTAATCAGTCCATTTTACCTTTTAAGAGAGATGTGGATGATAACTGGATTCAATCCCTTGGGTCCACTCTGCCGCCTTATTCCAAATATGGACTGTCTTGTTTAACTTGTGCCGTACAGATAAATCTGTATGTTGTCCCTGGAGTATATATGTAATGTCAACAAAAATGCATGGCAGGGATCATGTTTTTTACGCATTTTGTAATGACTTCTGCTTAGACAAACTGTATCAAATAAGATGGGATTGTAAATATGTCCCGAAATAGAAGAGTCACCCTCACCACCACATCTGCTGCTTTTGGCCATTTGAGAAAAGAGCCAGTGAGGTGCACAAGATGGAAACATTGTGTTTGCAGGCCTGAGGGAGACTGTGTAACAGGGGTAGCATCCTACAAATGCCTTCTTTATTGCATCGCTCCAGTACTCTGCACAGGCTCAGGAGCGGGAGCAGGTCAGGATGGGGAGAGGCATCTACTCACTCTCCAGCATACAAACATATGTCAGCTGTGCTGTGGATGACATCACTACAGCCCACTGTCACCTCCAAATAAATCTTCCATGTCTTTGCAATAAGAATTTTTTTCTGTTGTTGCCAGTAGTTCAGTTTTGCACTTCCCTTGCCAATATTTTAAGTCCACATCAAAAATGCCAAATTTACTTTATTTTTCTCTCAGACCCCCTCCCCCCACCCCACTAAATTAAATAATTTATGTAATTATAATTATTTTTATATATATTTATAATCACATTTACACTATTATATATAAAACAATATATATAATAAAATATATATCTTGTTCACTTATTGGCTGCACATCCAACACTCTGCTAAAAATAGTCTTGTCAATTTGTTTGATTTTGCTTTTGTGTATAAAGAAACCAGGAAAAAGTCTTAAATGCTTAATATATGTATATATTTATTTATTTTCAAAACATATTTTCAATTTACTGTGAGTCCTAAATGCTTAATATGGGTTTTTACATTTACTAACATTATTAAAATCAAAAGGCCTATCTGTTAATATTATTTCATGGCTGTTGTATTTTTATTAACTAACATTAATACATATAAATAATAAATACTGTAACAAATGTTTTATTCATTGTTAGTTCATGTTAGCTAATGGATTAAATAATGTTGGCAAATAGGACTTTTTATTTTATTTTATAAATATATATTTACAAATTAATGTTCATACTTCTATTTATACTATATAATCCCTGTTTGGCTACTTTCCTGTTAATGTATATATACACATATATTTAGAATATTGTTAAAATTCTTATGATCAGTTATTTTTTCCTTTTTTTTTTCTGTACATTGTTTAGAAAACATTAAGCAAATTGATAAGACTGTTTTACTGAGCTGATAATGCAGCTTATACATGATTTAAATCAAGAAATAAGTACTTGTGTAAATGATTACATTGCAAGGAAGTGCTCGTGTTTGCCAGTTTGTTAGCAGTGGGATGTACTCAGATCTGTCTCTGAAGCCAGAATTGGCAGAACATGGCTCATGTCCAGACCTACCACAGTCATCTGCGTCATCGGATTCACACACACACACACACACACACACACCTGAGCCTGCCTCAAACCCCCAGTGTCTGTGCAGCATGAGGAAACACGTCCACTACTCTGGTATCCTTAACATCACTATTTGATAAATAAGTTATTATTGGAACTAGACATCTGAAACTGGGAATCTGAAAGTTTGGCTGGGGTTTCGTTCACCAATAAGTCTACACTTTTATAGGCGTCTCAATGACATTAACATATAACGAAACATAAAACGAATACATTTTTGCCTGATTTGATGTGTCAGACTGATTTCTTTTTAGTTGTATGGTTGATGTACTGTGGCACGTGTATCTTTAAAGGTTGTTCCTTTTAATGAGACACAATGAACGCAGTCCCTTGTTTAGAGCTTGTTTTAACATCATGGCATGCGCTGTGTTTCTTTCACACATATGGGTTCACGTCCTTGGAACCCACTGTGTTTTGTCCCTCCTGAGTTGTCGCACCAGAATAAACCGTCCTTGAGTCTTTAGTGATGGCGGTTTCTGCCCAGTGATCTGGCTTTGCTCCTAAATTGCAGGGTTCCCACAGTCAAGTCAAACCTGAAAAAATAAGCTTTATTTATATAGCTTTCAGATTGTAATCCACGAGATTCTGTGTACTGTCTTTTGGTCCAATAAGTAATATCTCTGTCTTATCCGAGTTTCATAGGAGAAAATTATTGGTCATCCAGTCTTTTACATTTTTAACACATTCTGTTAGCTTATATTATTTAGAAGTTTCATCTGGTCTTGTTGAGATATATAGTTGAGTATCATCTGCATAACAGTGGAAGCTAATCCCGTATTTTCTAATAATATTACCAAGGGGCAACATGTATATCGAAAATAGCAGAGGACCTAGGACAGATCCTTGTGGCACTCCATATTTTACTGGTGATAATTGAGATGACTCCCCATTTAAATGAACAAAGTGGTCATGTGGTCACAGTCATGGAATACCTGAAAATATAAGGTAATTTTAAAATGGTTTTCCAGGCCTGCAAAAGTCATGGGGGTAATCAGAGCTTGAAATGTATGGAAATGTATGAATTATATTTTTTTTAGTTTTTGATTAATCTGAATAATTAATTAGTGATTCAGTCTGAATTTGACTGGTTTTTATTTATTGAATTTACTTATTCCCTTATCTGTTTTCATTTATTCATTCATTTTCATTGAAATTTATTAGTCAAAAAGTGAGGGAGCCCTATAAAATAACACCCAATTTGCGTATAATTCATAGCTGCAATTCCAGGCTGAACATTTAGGGTTAGTGTTTGTTGTCATTAATAAGATGAGGAACTTTTCTATTTTAGGAAAATCCCTCTGGATGAGGTCATTCGCTTTCACATGTTTTAAAGATAACTATAAAAAGGTGGAATGTAGCTTTAAATTCCATACAGCTGCTACTGATTGGCAGGTGTCTCTGTTAGGGTGGAGCTTGTTTATAGTCTGCAAGAAGTCCACCATATGTTTGGTTTCCAGTTTCCACACAAGATGTTAATGAGCTTTACAGAGCTGAAGACCTACACTGAACTTATGTGGAATTGGAACTCCCATCATTCCCAAGGTTCTACATGTCTTTTGTGCCTTGTGTGTTTAACTGTTTGACCAATTTGTTGGTTGTATACTTTCAGTTACCAGTAAGGGTATATAGTGCCCTCAGCTTCATTTAACATACATGTACCGTGTTTTCTGTTTGCAGAAACTTTGTTTAAAAGCATCTAACAAACACTATTGCTCAAAATTTTGGGGTTGGCAAGATTTTAAAAATTTTTTTTTCAAAAGTCTCTTCCGCTCGCCAAGGCAGCATTTATTTGATACAAAATGCAGTAAAAACTGTAATATTGTTGTGAAATATTATTATTTAATATATTTTAAATGTAATTTATTCCTGTGATGCAAAGCTGAATTTTCAGCATCATTACTCCAGTCTTCAGTGTCACATGATCCTTCAGATATCATTCCAATATGCTGATTTGGTGATCAAGAAATTATCATCATCATCATTGTTGAAAACAGTTGTGCTACTTAATTTTTTTCTGGACAACATGATACATTTCTTTGATGAATAGAAAATTCAAAAGAACAGCATTTATTTGAAATATTTTTTAGTAACATTTTAAGTCTTTAAAGTCACTTTTGTTCAATTTATTGCTGAATAAAATTAATAATTAAATTTTTTTTTATCTTTTTAAAGTGAAAGTGACCCCAAACTTTTAAACAGTAGTTCAACAGTAGGTCAGGCCACAACTTCTAGCGGGAAAAAAAAAAGAAACATGGGTTATGAAAACTTGGGAGCCTCATTTTCATTCACGTCACATTATTCTGTCTGCTCTGAGGTCCATGAAGCTGAGATGATTCACTCTTATTCAGCCTTCCGTTTAAAGGTATCATTTCATACTTCACCCTCAGAAAAGAGAAGGCCGGACATTGGTGTCTAAAAATATAGATGGTTTAACTTGCTGTGTTGAGATGTTGAGGGCAGAAGGTATTGAAAACATCACAGCCAGTCTCATAATTTCCTTTTCAGAAGAGGATTGTAAAATGTTTCATAGTGCACACTTTCATCAAGGTTCGAGTGAAAATTAGCAAAGGCAATGACAATTGATGCTGAGCAGCCGCTGTCAGGCAGTGGAGTTGATGGCGTGATTATTGCTCTTGTGAGCAATAAACACATCAGAAGTGCAGAATGAATCATGGGACTTCACAGATGGCCTGTTCATTATTCAGCCACATTTCTGCCTCCGCCAGCCTCAGCCACATGGAGTATGAACGTATGGATTGAGTGCATCAGACTGAATCACAACTACATTCGGTTAGCAGATAGATAATTCAGCTGCATGAGACACTAGTTTCACAAAAAGCTTCTGCTGCCATTGTGTTTGTTACGGAGCAAGAATGCATTAAGAGCAGAGAGGGATATGGATGCCCGTTCAGCATTTTGTTTATTTGGTGTGTCTTCTAGTATTTATAACTAGCTTTCCTCTGTGGTCTGTTTTCATTTAGGATAATTGCTTCGGATTATCTCTAGATGAAGAAATTTAAGTCTTTTTTTTTTTTTTTTAAATCAGAACAATATTAAGTCAGAAGAAACTGGAGGGGTTGTATTTGGGCATTGCTGTGTGTTTGCTGGGACATTGTATATGGTTGCTTACTTGCCTGAGTTAAAAGTCCATCCTCAAGTTTCTATTATATTACCCATTTTTATATTGCACCTATTTATTGTAATTATCTTCTTGTGTGTTCAACAGGAGAAAGAAACTCATACAGGTACAAAATGAGGGTGTGTAGATGCTGACAAAATATTCATTTTTGGATGAACTATCCCTTGAATATTCTTGTGGGAACAGTGAAACATTTCTCTCAAAAGTAAAAAAAAAAAATCATACTTATCCCAAACTTATGTATTTTGTATTTGTGACCTGTGCTGGCAAAATGAGTCACAATGAGCACATTTAGTTACCAAAAATTAGTTATTTTATGTTCACATTCGCCATTAAAAGACCTTCAGAATGATGTATGATTTGTTGGAATCGGACGAAAAATGACTGAGCTACACCCGTTTGATGTCGATAGAGTCAGCAAAGACAATTTTGAGAAAAATCGAGTTAAAGTTTTCTGAAGGTTCCAGAAAACATCGTTTCCTCCAGTTCTTCTCTTAATTATAAATACTATATTAATAATTACAATATAGCTATTTTTTTTATTTTATCTTTGTTATTATAAATAAGAACAGATGCAAAAAAAAAAACAGTAGAACAGTAGAAACAAATAATGCATTACCTTTTTTCCTTTTACATCTAGACAAAAGCATTCAAGTAAGAAAAACATATAATCAAATGTAAAAATCCCTTTAGTCTGTTCATTACAAATAAATTGATTATTAAAACTACAAAAGCAGTTCAATCAAGAGCAGCGAGTGATTCCCTCTTTTCTTTTAATGAGGCAGATGGCCTAGTATTAAGACCTACTGTAATGCACGGATCTAATATAATGTTACACATCAGATGTTTTTTCCCCAACAGTTCCCCAAACGTTCACTTAAGACATAACAGATTATGTTTGCGTGAATACTTAAATACTGTAATTCTGTGTATACGTGTATATTTATTGGGATCGCACGCTTCGGATGACAGTCAGCGTGAGAAGCTAGCAGAGAAAAGGTACTCCTCTCGGAAAACATGCAAATAAAGGTAAGTAAACATCTAAAATTGTTATTTGGAGCATTGGGAGACAAGGGCTTAATGAACTCATTTTTGTGAAAACCTCAAATTCAGCCAAATTTGACATTTTTCACTTGTTTTGCCTGTAACTCGTAATTAGCCCGTGCGCATTCCGACTCATTTTGCCAGCACGGGTCACATTTATATTGTAAGTGTAGTGCTTAGGGATATGGTTAGGGGTATGTTCGAAAAAAGAGTGTTTTCTTTTACATTTTCTTAGTGATGTGTTTAAATCCCTAACCCTCAGTATGATTCCAAAACCAGTGAAATTTAATGCAGAGATATGTGTGCAAGCACGCATGAGTGTTTGAAAGAAGCCATGGGTGCCAAATTTAGGTATTACTATTAATACCATTAGAAAAAATGTGTATAATTTTTCATTGTTCTTTTTTTTTTTGCACAGTACCTGTGCTTTTGATATCTTTGTGAAATCACATGCAATATTTATTCAGCATGTGCGGAGTATATTTCACACCCGATATGGGGGTAATGGAAAATACATTTCTCCTGCAAAGTGCTCTTTACCTGAGCTTTCACTCCTTGGAGTTATTGATTGAATCCTCCAGCTTGTTCTTGACCGGGCAGATCTTCAGCCTGACTTTTTCTGCCCGTCCCATTGGTAGATGCGTAAGACTCATCCATGCTAAAAGAAAAAGGTGGCTGAGTTCACTCAATGTCCCACGTGTGCCAGTGATTCAGTCAAGCTGGTTTGTTTGTGAGGTTTCAGCTTCTAATTTTTGGATACTGGGGATTTAGCAAGAGAATCTCTTTTTTTTTTTTTTTTGCTCTCAATATAGAAGTTTTATTGTGTTGTGGATATACTGGAGGTAAGTGGTTATTGATTGTCTGGGTGTGAGTCTGGGTTTCAGTCCTTGTGCAGATTGTTCGATTTGACAGCGCTGCCAATTTCTTTTCAGAGAAAATTAAATAGGCTGACATAGTTTTGAGGTTTCTTTAAATAGTTAAAGCCCTTCATTTGTTACTTTTTGTTCTTCATGTGCTGCTGCTTTAATAAAATGTAATGGTGTTTCGTAATTTATTTTCCATCAGTCTTTGCAGAGCAGATGGCTGGTCATCTGTGGCAACAGTCTTGCTGTGCACTATTACAGATTTCACATCACGGATGTTCTCCTGCGCTCCCTTCCTCTCATATCTCTCTTCAGAAATTACTAGCCTGTCCTTAGGGAAACACTTCTATCAGCTCTGTGTCAATCACAATCCGTCCATCATTCTGTGGTTCCTCTAGATATACTGGGGAGAGGGATGAGATGTTGCACTTACAGTGAGGGCATGCGGGAATCAGAGAGTGAATCAGAGAGTGATTCACCAATGCCAAAGCGCGGATTTGTGCTCCTGCTTGGTCTGCTGCACAGTAATGCTGCCGGTGTTATTAGAGCAGTTTAATTAGCAGGGATTTCCCCGTTCATACATGAGGAACAGGTATTAGCTGAGTCAGAGAACCGTAGTTGGATTTCTTCTGGAACTGGAAGCTTTACTGACGGTTGTATTACTAATTTCTGAGAAGTGTTGGGCTCAGAAATAAAAATTCCAACGTTCCAATTTATAACGTTTTTTTTTTTTACGAAATTAGTACTTTTATTCAGCAAGGATGCATTGAATTGATCAAAAGTGACAGTAAAGGCTTGCATTGCCAAACGGAGTAAGGACTTTTGCATCACAATTAAATATTATGCAGCACAATTGTAAAAAATGTTTCTTGAGCACCAAAGATGATTTCTAAAGGATCATGTGACACTGAAGACTGGAGTAATGGCTGCTGGAAATTTAGCTTTGCCATCACAGAAATACATTTAATTTTAAAACATACTTAAACTAGGGCTGTCAGTCGATTAAAATTTTTAATCTAATTAATTACATGATGTTTTGATTAATCTAATTAATCGCAAAATAAATTTGACTGTGAAAATACCCACAAAAGGTTATTTAAAGATATTTTTGTTAAATGAGAAAGTATCAAGTAGACATTACAAATTGTAGCTTTAGAAATATTTTATTTGATTCAACAAAATAATGTATTACACATAAACATTAAGGCTACAACGGCCTAACATAAACTATGGAACATAAAAGATAATTTGAGAAACATCTCAGTATTGTTTGTTCATACAATGAAAGTCATTGGTAACCAAAACAGCTTTGTACCAACAGTCTTCAGAATACCTTCCTTTATGTTCCACAAAAGAAAGGTTTGAAACACATGAAAGTGAGTAAATCATGACAGAATTAAAATTTTTTGGGTGAACTATCCCTTTAATGTTGTTATTATTATTATTATTAATTAAATGATACTCTAAATATTAAACTAAATCTGCCAGCAGGTGGCGGTAAATGTCTTCACTCGATTCGTTCAAACGTCTGATTCATTCAGGAATGAAGTAAACGGCTCTCTTTATGAAAGGGTCTTTGAATCATTGGTTCACACGATTCGTTCAAAACGCAGATTCATTCAGAAACGAATCACCGCTGTGTTGCTCGGAGACGCGCAACAATTCTGCTGTGGCTTTAAAGGTAATATATTCTTTGCGAAATTGAGCAAAAACACATAATATTGTGTTTAAAATATAACACAATATCAACTTCTTACTGAACTGTTGTATAAAATCGCATTTAAACTTGTGATATTCGGGTCAAAAACAGCACTTGTGTAATAGCCTATACTGCTCTCCCTGCTCGTGTGATATCGATATTGTATGATATAAATATGAGAAAAACACATAAAGGGGAATTTATCTTGAACAATATCTTGAATTTTAGGGCATAACTGCATTTATGGAGTTGTTGCCCTGCATCATATTTGTCAACAGTCAACTGTATGAAATGTAAGATGACTTACAGGTCTGGGGGCGGGGCCAGTGTGTTAACTGCATTAAAATGTTTTAATCGCGTTATTTTTTCATAACTAATTAATTAAGTTAACAAACTGATGCATCATTTTTGTCAACAGTCAACTGTATGAAATGTAAGATGATGTACAGGTCTGGGGGCGGGGCCAGTGCGTTAACTGCGTTAAAATATTTTAATCGCGTTATTTTTTTGTAACTAATTAAGTTAACGCGTTAAACTGACAGCCCTAATTTAAACAGAAAAGTTATTTTAAATAGTAATAATATTTCACAATATTACTGTTTTTATGTAGCATGGGACTTTTTCAGAAACTTTTAAAAAAAATCTTACCAACCCTAGGCTTTTGAACCTTATACCTAACCTGGTATATATAATTTTTAGATATGCAGAATATTCAGAGTGATCTGTGCCAAACAACAAAAATAAATGGGGGGGAGCTGTCAGGGTCCAAAAAATGACACAAATTCAACATAAAAGTACTAATAAACAATTAAAGTTTTCTGAAATTTAAATAATTCGCCAAAAATCATCCCCTCCTTTCCTTTAATGATATCACTCAAAAGGGTTTTCTTATCAGTAATCAAGCACAGATTGTAGGCGATTTCAGCTCCCTGAAATATATATAGGGTGTTAATATGAGAGACTTGTGCCGTAGGGCTGAACCACCTCTCTGCTCTGCAGTTCGTCTCAAACTGTCCTGTGATCAGAACACCTTACCGTCACACCTGGCACATGTGGCTCGCTGCCTGCAGACACCTGTTAGAAGAGTCAGAAACAATCTCATCAGGACTTAATACTCAGCCATACCTCAAGTGCTCAATACTGTATCTGCTTGGTCGCGACGTTGTTGATATCCTTCTATTGAAAGTGTTTTAGACCTCCTTAAGTTTTCAGCTTCGACTCTAATTTGGTGCCAGACTGCAGCCTGTCGGGGTTTCATTTGTAAGTTGATCACAAGCATGCCTTTCCTCATAATCCTGAGCTCCCTGATGAATATATGTTGGCCTGAAATCAATAGGCTTATGGAGTGTTATGAGGTATAAGTAGAGAAGTGTGGCAGCTCCTGTATCCTGAGATTACACATACAGTGAAGGGCAGCACAGATCTCTGGAGCTCAGCTGAGCCACAGGTGTGAAGTGGAAAGAGTTAAATGGCTGTTTGGAGCATATAATCCTTCCTGTTTCCTGTGAGGGGAGGAATGAGCATCTGTAGGCTTTGCTTAACGCTAAAGATTTTTATATTGGGCCAGGGGTTCAAATTTTTACTTGCCCTGCCAATATTTTCACTGGCCCTTCCACACAAAAAATAAATAAAATAGTTGCTGTTATCATTGTTTTTGACCCCTGTTATCTTGTATTCTTATAATAAGCTTATATGACACCAACATTTAAGATATCAATTAAATTTTACAATTCTAATTTCGATACCAGAGCAAAAACTACTAGCCTAACAAATATAAAGTTGAAACATTATTAAAGTTAAGTGAACAGTCAGTAAATAAGAACAAATGAACAAATTACAAGCAATAGCACAATATATAGAACAAAGATACAAATGAATTGTTGCTTTATTAGGAAAAGCAGCAGGGCTGCATGAGAACGCATATTCACTCTCTGAGAGCAGGTGGCGGTTATGGAACAGCAGTCAGTAAGAAGGCACGGAAAGTAATTTAATTCGGGGCTTGAACGTTGTCAAAGATGCATCTCTAAATATATGCGGACTGTACACACATAGCACAGCGTGTGAGTACTGAATGTAATTATCTTTTGCGTCTTGCTTGAATGCTTTGAAATCGGTTGAATTTTTAAATTAGCATGGCTCATTATTAAAGTTAAGTGAACAGTCAGTAAATAAGAACAAATGAACAAATTACAAGCAATAGCACAATATATAGAACAAAGATACAAATGAATTGTTGCTTTGTTAGGAAAAGCAGCAGGGCTGCATGAGAACGCATATTCACTCTCTGAGAGCAGGTGGCGGTTATGGAACAGCAGTCAGTAAGAAGGCACGGAAAGTAATTTAATTCGGGGCTTGAACGTTGTCAAAGATGCATCTCTAAATATATGCGGACTGTACACATAGCACAGCGTGTGAGTACTGAATGTAATTATCTTTTGCGTCTTGCTTGAATGCTTTGGAATCGGTTGAATTTTTAAATTAGCATGGCTTAAAAACACATGCAAATGAAAACTTTCGTGATGACGCAGCAGTGGCCCGATCAGGCCATTGACAATTTCGTCAACTGTCCCGAGCATCTTTGACACTGACCCCGGGCCATCGGGTAGTCCTTATTGTTGAGCCCTGGTAGGTAGGAACACAGCAAGGCCAGTCATGAGGGAAGGTTTGCTAAGGGATTTCAAACTTTTGAACTGAAGAGGATTTCCTGACATCACCTCTCCACCATAGGTTTCTTTGCTTGCCTCCAGGTACAGCAGACTTTTTGACGTTTCTGCCCTAGATGCTTAGAACATTTCTTAAAGGGATAGTTCACCCAAAAATTGTCATGATTTACTCACCTTCAAGTTGTTCCAAACCTGTATGAATTTATTTCTTCTGCTGAACACAAAAGAAGATATTGCGAAGAATGTGGGCAACCAAACAGTTTCTGGTCCCCACTGACTTCCATAGTTTTTTTTTTTCCCCCCGTATTTTGTTTCGGTCAGTTTCTAATGCTTACTAAGAAAAATACAATAGACACTTTTAATTGTGTGAAATATTACTATTTAAAACAACTGTTTTCTATTTTAATATATTATGATTGCAAAGTTGAATTTTTCCCCAGTCTTCAGTGTCACATTATCCTTCAGAAATCATTCAAGAAAATCATTTTATTTTCAATATCGACAACATTTGCTTAATATTACTGTGGTAACCATGATGCATTTTTTTCTGTATTATTTTATGAATTGAAAGTTTGCAAAAAAAAGAGAGAAAAAAATCAACATTATAAATGTCTTTACTGTCACTTTTGAACAATTTAATGCATTCTTGCTGAATAAAAGTATTAATTAATTTTTTTTTAAAGTGTGTGTTTGTGTGTAGATGGATAGATAGATAGATAGATATACATAGACATAGATATCCATACTCACGTGTTCAAAAGTTTGGGTTCAGCCCTTTTTTGTTGTTGTTTTTGGTTCGCTGCCCTTGTACTTGTTAGAACGAGGTTTCTTAATTCGCCTGCATGTTTATCCATATACCCATATGCATGGAAAGGTAAAAATTTGTATAATGTCCTGGCAACTCTTTTGAATATATT
Organism: Sinocyclocheilus rhinocerous; assembly: GCF_001515625.1. NCBI lineage: Eukaryota > Metazoa > Chordata > Actinopteri > Cypriniformes > Cyprinidae > Sinocyclocheilus > Sinocyclocheilus rhinocerous. The sequence goes on along the minus strand of NW_015652285.1, from coordinate 1,815,334 downwards.
GAAGCTCCATAAAAGTAGTCTGTATGACTCAAGCACTGTTTTTCCAAGTCTTCTGAAGCTGTTGGCTTTGTGTGATCTTTTCATTATTTTACAAAAACCTCTTAATGATTAATCCATATCTCAAGTGCTTAGTGCTTCATGTGCCTAGACTGATATCCAGTGCACTTGAGGAAAGAGCCTTGAGATTTCACCAGAACTGTTTTTAGATCATTCAGGTTTAATTTGTTAAATTGATCTTGAGCCCGTCTGTCGCTCTGTCTGTCTCAGACAGACTCCTAGGCTCCTTGAAGATATGAGGTTATAAGATCAATAGGCATAAGTGAAGAAGTGCTGGGAATGGATGATCAGCCCCACACCTTCCCTTTATGTTTGTTTAAAGTGCCGTGCCCTGATGCTCAGTCTGCATCTCAGTATTTTTTTTTTTTCTCATGTGCATCTGTTTCTCTTCACAGAAAGAGCTGTGCAACATGATCCTAGACTGTTGTGCCCAGCAAAGAACATACGAGAAGTTCTTTGGTCTCCTTGCTGGGGTGAGCCTGTCTTTCGCTCTTTGACTGTTATGCTGCTTTCAAGTCATATTGAGATAACCATAATTATAATTTTTATATTTTGTTTTAATGTTATATTAATGATTAATTAAATGATTTTTTTAAGTTTATTTTTTAATGTAATTTTTAAATCATTGTTTAGAAAATTATTTGATTTAAGTTTCTATTTATTTTTTTTTATTTATAGATTCCAACATGACAATAAGGCATCATTATTCTCTCTCTAGATTTATGAATATTTAAAGTGACACATCTCATCTGCAATATTAGTGCAAGATTGCAAGAGTTGTTTTTGTTTCTTCTTCTGATATTTTGATCTTTTATGTAGAGGTTTTGCCTGCTGAAGAAAGATTACATGGAGAGTTTTGAGGCCATCTTCCAGGAACAGTATGAAACCATCCACCGGCTTGAAACCAACAAATTGCGTAATGTTGCTCGAATGTTTTCTCATCTCCTCTACACAGACTCCATTCCATGGAGTGTGAGTTACTTTTATCACTTCTTTCTTTACATTCACCACATCAAAATTTAGACATGGCTAATAACGAATGTGTCCTGTAAGCTGTAATTACGTTTTAGACAACAACACATCAATATAGCCAGACACATTATTGATTTCCTGATATATATTTTTTCCTCAGGTCCTTGAATGCGTTAAAATGAGTGAAGACACAACGACGTCCTCCAGTCGAATCTTTGTGAAGATTTTGTTCCAGGAACTTTGTGCTTATATGGGTTTGCCAAAACTGAACGAGAGACTGAAGGACATGTAAGTGCTTTTCTTTGTGTACTGTGCTTTTTCGTTGAATAAAATGAATCGATAATTAATAATGGAATCGTATAATGGACCATATCGTTTGTTTATTCCTCAGGACTCTTCAGTCTTTCTTCGAGGGTCTTTTCCCACGTGACAACCCGAGGAACACTAGATTTGCCATTAATTTCTTCACATCAATTGGCCTTGGAGGACTTACGTACGTCCCTGTGAAGTTTCTCTTTTTGGGTCTGCTCCAGTTATTGAGAAATAATGCTCACTGAACTGTTTTTCCTTTCAGGGATGAGTTGAGAGAACACCTGAAGAATGCTCCTAAGATGATCATGACCCAGAATCAGGACGTTGAGTCATCTGATTCTTCCTCCTCTTCCTCTTCCTCTTCAGACGACGACTCATCTTCAGATTCCTCATCTGACAGTACAGACAGCGACTCAGATTCATCCAGCGACTCGGACTCCTCCTCCAGCAGTGACAGCTCCTCAGGTATCAAAACCATCTGAATTATCAGTTTAGTTTATTTTTTTTCTCCCTCAAATCATCTGTTATGATTGGCTAACTTACTTCCTTTGAAATATTAAAATAACAATTTATAGAATAGTTAGGAAAAAGATTACGTGGAATCAGATCCATAATAAAATAAAAGCAGGGTAGGTGATTTGGTTCAAAAACATTTGTTGTTATGCTGGTTGAAAGTCTCTTCACATACCGATAGCAATCACTAAGTTAAGTGGTCTAAATGTATTTATATGTATTTATATCGTCTGTGGAAGGCGTAGGACCATAAAATGTTCGTCCAGTCATATCCCTTGGTCTGAGGACTACAATAGGCTGTCCTACCTGCCTGTCAATGTATGTATTTGCATAACTCTGTGCACCCTGGTTGGGCAGACATGATACGTCATCAGCGCGTTCCATTATGCTATTGCAGATCGAGCGAGAATGGAAGACGTTATTGTAATATCATGCGCTTTGTACTGTAATGTTTTCTCACCAGTAAATGAAACATGAGCAATCTGACAGCATTGCATTCAACACTCCAACAAACATCGTCTCATCATGTCGCTGCTTAGCCTCTGGTTTGCCTGTGCCTGTGCGTTCGTGTGTTTTGAAGGAGGCGTGGCTTTAATCACTAAGTTAAGTGGTCTAAATGTATTTATATGTATTTATATCGTCTGTGGAAGGCGTAGGACCATAAAATGTTCGTCCAGTCATATCCCTTGGTCTGAGGACTACAATAGGCTGTCCTACCTGCCAGTCAATGTATGTATTTGCATAACTCTGTGCACCCTGTTTGGGCAGACATGATACGTCATCAGCGCGTTCCATTATGCTATTGCAGATCGAGCGAGAATGGAAGACGTTATTGTAATATTATGCGCTTTGTACTGTAATGTTTTCTCACCGGTAAATGAAACATGAGCAATCTGACAGCATTGCATTCAACACTCCAACAAACATCGTCTCATCATGTCGCTGCTTAGCCTCTGGTTTGCCTGTGCCTGTGCGTTCGTGTGTTTTGAAGGAGGCGTGGCTTTGGAGAGTGATTTGCAGTGAGGGTGGGATCTTACTTTCAAAGCTACCTTGCTATGGCTAGCCTCTCCTAAATCACCTAACCTACCTTTAAACTAGCTAAATGTTCCTTATAATTAAGGCTGCATGATATTGCAAAAAATTGACATTGTGATATTTTGTATTTCTGTTATATATATATATATATATATATATATGTATA
>NW_015652285.1:1811610-1812244 GCF_001515625.1 Sinocyclocheilus rhinocerous | reverse complement strand
TATATGTGATATGAAAAAATACAGGATTTTTCTCAAGATTAGAAGAATATCTGTATTTGGAAAGAATTATATCGTTCTTGAATGATTCGGGTGATTTTGTTAAGGAGTGTGTCTGCATAGAAAAAATAATCTAAAAAAATCTGGAAAATTAAGTTTTACTTTGTGTTAGTGAGACCAGCAGGGGGTGCTCACCCTGTGGTCTGCGTGGGTCCTAACGCCCCAGTATAGTGACGGGGACACTATACTGTCAAAAAGCACCGTCCTTCGGATGAGACGTTAAACCGAGGTCCTGACTCTCTGTGGTCATTAAAAATCTAGATGACGACAAGACTGGCAGGAAGTCGACCCAGAATATTGGAGTCATGTGCTGGGGTGATTAGCAAACCTCATGATGGCTGATAGGGGCATAGCAGTGTCCGTTCATGTACTAGAAATCCCTACATGAGTAATAAATAAATGTAATAAATAATCTATTTTAATAATAATATAACTATATAGTGCACTGTAAAATGACAATACTAACATTTATATCTTAAAGGGGTCATATGATGTTGCTAAAAAGAACATTATTTTGTGTATTTGGTGTAATGAAATGTGTTTATGCGGTTTAAGGTTCAAAAAACACATTATTTTC
>NW_015652285.1:1809589-1811323 GCF_001515625.1 Sinocyclocheilus rhinocerous | reverse complement strand
CGGGCTGGACTCCGCTTCGTCCACGGTGAAAGCCGATCCGGCGATCCACAGCGTGAAGTTGATGTATTTCCTCAGCGACCAGCACAGATCAGCTCTAGGCATGACGAAGTGGATATCATCCTCTTTCTGAAAGCCAAACAAAGTAGTTTCGCTTTCACAACGAAACACTCGGCAACAACAATACTACAGCGAGAATCAAAGTTACGCCTTCTTTCTTTGCGTGAACATTTGGGCGGCGTTATGCAAATCTTCCCACATCGTGACGTAGACATGTGGGGGCGTGTTAGAACGAGCCATTTTAGGTAGGCGTGGTTGACTCTTAACTTTTATAAAGAATATCTCTTTGGATTTGAGACTTTAGTCTTTGCAACTTTACAGATCTTCTTTATGCACCAAGAGCTTGTAACACTCCAAAGAGAAAGGAAAAATTGAATTTGCATCATATGACTCCTTTAATTTCTTCAACCATCAAGCTTTTATACACTTTGAAGCGCAGCACTGTGTTGATTTACACGCAAGCAGCCCATGATACGATGTTTCAGCTGCAGTGAAACCGGCAGTGTTTGTATTAATTTGATTAAATCACAACCTTCACTATCACACTAAGCGATATTGCGATATGGATTTTATTTCGTTATATCATGCAGCCCTACTTAATTCCCAACTTGAACATTCTTTTAATTTGCTCATGATAGCGTTGTCATAAGCACGACTAAAAATCCAATTTTTGTGGTTTATATTGAATGGGGAGATTTGGATTTTTGACATTACAATGTGTCTGAAATACACTAAATTGTTGTATTGAACAAGAGCAGGGACAGTCCTGTTTTTCATCATAACTTTAAAACCTCTTTAAGTGTGAAAGAAAGTGTGGCCATTGGCCCAGTGCCTAATTATTCATGCCGTTCGTGTCTGGACTTGACGTGAGATCTGTTTTGTGTTTGTTTTTCTTCCTTAATTATTCTGCTTATGGAGTGTTTTCCGCCTCCCTTCCTGAGCTCTGATGACGGGTCACTCATCAGCCTGCACTTAAGGACGCAGTGTCCACTTTGTAGATCCCATTACATAAATTCTCAAATTTTGCCAAGACTGGCTTTTAAATTCTGTTGTTTGTAAATGTCAAGAATTTCCTTTAAGTTTCAGCTATTTAGGATCCCTGCAGTCATGGAAAACCTGGAAAAATTGGGGCATTTTTAAAGTTTCCAGGCCTAGAAACAATATGCACATTTTTTTGTCATTAGTTTTGCTTAAAATATTTCCTGTTGAGTACAGTCTATATAACATGAAAGTCATAGATTGATTGATCCAAAGTGCAAAACCCTGATTTATTTAATAGATCGACATCCCAGCCAGGAATTGCTCATAACTAATTTCTTTTGAATTACGGCATGATGACAAACACAGTTCTAAACACTTCCCCTCCCAATCTGCATGCAAATAGACACTTTTTATGGTTTCAGCACTGTGTAAAAATGATTATAATTAGATTTGAGAACAGGCCGATTCTGACAGAAGTCTGTGAGCCGCAGCTATTCAAGTGCAGTAATCTGTTCTCGAGGCTGTTAATGAAGTTACATTTTTAGAAGAGATGCGATGTCAGGCCTCTCATCTCCTCTCCTACCGTTTAATGAATGTTTATTGCTGCTTTTCAAGAAAGACATTCTTCCCGTTCTCTAACAGTTCCCTCAAACGTGCATGTGCAAGCGTATTTAACCCTGCTCTTTTTTTTTTTTT
>NW_015652285.1:1804770-1809549 GCF_001515625.1 Sinocyclocheilus rhinocerous | reverse complement strand
CTTTTTTTTTTTTTTTTTTTTTTAGGTGTAAACAAGTTAGTGGTTTGATCTTACTGACTTTATAGAAGTAGGTCAGGATGAGTGCTGCAGGTTCTCAAAATCTCACACACCGCTCATGAATCGCAAAAAAATTAGTTATCTCAAATCTTAAATTATTAGTTAGAATCATCTGAGTTGTTTTGAACTGTCACTGTGTTTTATGTACTTAAAGTCAGCATGAAATTCATCTAAATGCATTGTTACTGGTCTTATTGTGAATGATTTATCTATGTATAGTTTTTTTTTTTTTTTTCAAATCAAAGTTTGAATCAAAGTTTAACTTCCAGTGAAACAACAGACTTCTCTCTGTTGACATACACCAAGCTTGTCCAATCATTTCATCCACGTAAATCTTTCTTAAAATCTGCTGCAAGCTCGCATTCAGATCTGCCTTCATCCAATCAACAACTGGTGCACAGAACTGAAGCTCCAGAAGGAAACACGATGCATTAAGAGCCAGGGGTGTAAACCTTTGAACAGAATGAAGATGTGTACATTTTTCTTATTTTTCTTAAATATCATATTTTTTTCATTTAGTACTGCCCCTCAGAAGCTACAGAAGATACTTACATGTTTCCCAGAAGACAAAATAATCTTCAAATTCATTAAGTTTTCACCTCTGGCTCCTAATGCATCGTGTTTCCTTCTGGAGCATCAGTGAGCGTTTGAATCTTCTGTAATAGTTGTGTATGAGTCCCTCAGTTGTCCTCAGTGTGAAAAGATGGATCTCAAAATCATCCAGTCACTGCTGAAAAGGGTTCAAGTATGCAAGAGATCCTGTAAAACCAAAGAATTTGTGGGACCTGAAGGATTTTTCTGAAGAACAGCGGGCAGTTTAACTGTTCAGGACAAACACGGGACTCATGAACGCAAAACTCCTCATTTGAACAGTCAATAGCAAATACTTAAACTAATCACAAAACATACTTACAGTCGCTGATTCAGAAGCGCCAGATTGTCATAGCAAAGTCGGAATTGACCCTTTTTTTTTTTTTAGAAATAGCCTTTGTGCACAGCCAGATTTGTACTCTTCTAGGTTCAAAAAACTGTCGTCCATAAAATGCGTTGCACAAGTTCGAGCATCTGGGTTGTGCTGTTCTGTTGTAAATAAATCTTAATGATTCCTAATTGCATCTACTTCCGGAAGGCCAAATAAAGTGCTTTTGCTTTTGCACTGAAACACACAGCGTCTCCCTGACATGGCTGCATCAACACTGCTGTTGTTCCTGAAACCACGCCGCCTTTCTTTGCGTGCACATTTGGGCAGCATTATGCTAATATTTCCACATAGTGAGGTAGATATGTGGGGGCGTGTTGGAACGAGCCGTTTTAGGTAGGCGTGGTTGACTCTTAACTTTTATAAAGAGTATCTCTTTGGATTTGAGACTTTAGTCTTTGCAACTTTATTCTCTTTACTTTTATGCACCAAGAGCTTGTAACACTCCAAAGAGAAAGGAAAACTTGAAATCGCATCATATGACCCCTTTAAGAATCAAGCCTATGTAAACTCTTGAACATGGTCATTTTTATAAATTCAACTATTATTTTCTCTTATGGACTATATGTAAATGTCTTCTATGTGAAATATCTTATTCAGGTCAGAACTAAATAAAAAATAACATGCATTTTGTATGATCCCTCTTATTTTGGTCAAATAATTAACATTTTGCTGATACTGCAAAGTGTATGTAAAATGTTCATCACAAATGTACGTCATAATATGGAAGAAAAGATCTGTCACTCAGGAATGCCATGCCAACTTGCTACTGTAAAAAAAAAAAAAGCTTGCACCACTTGCCCCGCCTCCGGGGTCTTCTGATTGGTCCATTGTTTTAGAACTGACATTGATGAGCTGTGTTGTGTGTAAAATTGGAAATTCTTTTAACTTGACACGGTGTCTTAAAAACACGATGCTCATGTGCGAGACGCTGCACGTGTTTTTACATAGAAAAACAATGAAAAAGTAGCACATTAAAATGGAAAAACCATTTCTGTGTGAATGGCCCCTAAGGCCAATATGTAATCACAAAAGTGCAATCGGAACCACAATACTTTTCAATTCCTTTTCATTATGTTCATTTCTACTGAATACTTAAAGTTCTTCTCTCCCTTCACAGACTCCGACTCAAGGCGGAAAAAGACCTCGGGCAAGAAAAAGGACAAGAACAAGGAGAAAAAGAGGTCCAGCAAGGCAGCAAACCAGCGATCTCCTCTGGAGGAACAGCCCCCTTCACAGACTCCGACTCAAGGCGGAAAAAGACCTCGGGCAAGAAAAAGGACAAGAACAAGGAGAAGAAGAGGTCCAGCAAGGCAGCAAACCAGCGATCTCCTCTGGAGGAACAGCCCAGCAAGAGACATGAGAACCGGCGGCAAGACGGCAGCAATGAGGACCGCCGTGGATCCGACAAACACCACAGAGATTCTCATCGCCGGGAACATGAGGACGAGTCACCCCCTGCTCGACAACAAGGAGAACCGGAGCGCGGGAGAGGACATAAGGAGCAGCAGCACCACAGGTCCGCTCAGGACCACGAAGACCGACAGCCGGATTCACGCAGGCACAAGGACGACGGCAAAAATTCCAGAGCGGACAAGGACAAAGATAGATGCCGAAGCAGAGAGAAGGAGCCTCTGCGGCGGAGCCGGGACAGGTCAAAGTCACTAGAGAGGAGCCGCAAAGAGATCGACTCCAGGGACTCGTACAGGAACAGCTTGGAGAGGGCGGACAAAGAGAACAGGCATTCTGACAGATACAAAGAGTCCAGAAGGAAAGACGAGAGGAGCAGGGACAGCTCACCGAGGAGACACAGATAGCCGCCTGAGGAAGACGGAATAAAATAGTAATATCGTACCAATTTTGAGCCGTTCCTCGTTCACTGTCGCTTTCACCAATGTGCTTTTGCTTAGCCTCTGTGTTATTATACAGTAAAACATAATGATTTTTTTGAGCAGTCGTTGAAAGGACTCGTGGAAATGTACCATACACGCACTGATGCTGTGTAAGGTGTTCCTGAAACAATTTTAGCGGTTAAACGAGGCTGTGCTCATATTGTCGGGGACATTTTGTATTTTATGTATCCTTGCCCAATAATATTTTTGCTGTTGTTTTGGAAGTAATTGGGAAAAGCAAGATTAAAGATGACATTTGCTATAAATTTAAAAGGTTCACTGTGCTTATTAAAGCCACGTTTGATTCAAAACCAGTTAGGAAAATAAAGATATATCATGATGATTTTGCTAGCAATATTATCGTTCAACATTTTTTTTTTGTTGTTTTTTTTTTAAAGGCACCAAAGCTGAATATATTTGATCAAAAATACAGTAAAACCAGTCATTTTGTGAAATAATATTACATTTTTAAATAACAGTCTATACTATTTTAGTATATTTAGAAATTTAATTTATTCCTGTGATGCAAAGTGGAATTTTCAGCATCATTACTCCAGTTTTTTGTGTCATGTGATCCTTCAGAAGATCATTCTAATGATCATTCTAATATGCTGATTTGGTGCAATGTTGAAAACAGTTGTGCTGCTTAGTATTTTTGATAATCAGCTTTTTGATATTACAATTTTAATATCAGTGCATCCCTACGCAAATATGGTATGTGCAAATGCGGTATTTCCAAGGTTGATTCTTTTGTCAGTTTCAATTAATCGATTCAAAATGATTTATTTCATTTGCAGCACACAAATATTATATTTATATCTTGGTGGCTGTTTAATGATGGTTATCAAGAATATCAAGATATGTATATTTTTCAGTATTTCAGCCAGCCCTAACTGCTCCAATTCTCATTTTACAGGAAATATTACAAATAAAAAAAAAAAAATTTTGACTTTATTATTTATTTATATATTTCTCAATAGATTATCTATCTCTGTTTGTAGCTCATGTCAGTGTTAGGGCTTAAGTAAAGTAATATTTCTGTGGTACACAATCTGTTTGGTGTTGCGCCTAGTGTAATGCACCACATCTGATCTCTGTCGCATCTCATTTCAGATGCACTGATTTCTTCACAGTGTTTCAAACAGCATGCTGGCATTGGAGATGAAGCTACTTTGCATTCACTGTTTTCTGCCGTGCTGCCCTATAGGATTCACATCTGCCGTGACCTTCAGGGGTAACAGCCTAGACTGCATAAGCGAAGCCCGATATAGGAACAGCCCTTTTCTTTGTAGCCGATGTTAATGGGATGCAGGACAAGACCACTGGGATTGTAAAGCAGCAAAACGCATATGAATTAAAGGTCATCAATAGAGAGCTGCCAGTCAATTCAGAGAGGAAGGATCCTGTATGGTTTGCTCGGGTCACTTTTCCCCATATATATATATATATATATATACACATACTATAGTATATATGGTATACTAATATATATAATGAATTAATTATACAGTATTCATTAGGCCCGTCGCAATAATCAATATATCGACTTATCGCGCAATATATGTACATGACCTCAATCATTTTTGGTGACGCAATATATCGCACATATTTACTTAAAATTAACGTCACCATGTTTTGTACATTTCCGCTTGTGCCTGTGTCTTTTGCAGCTTCTTGTACATAACGTAGATTAGTCATGAGGTGCTAGTTCAAATTTAAAAAATGCTTCTACAAAAAATGTTTCATCTGCAGATATGATCTTGTTTAGGGATCTGTGCCTTTGTGCATACGGACATCTGACTAAGTAGTGATTGTGTTTTTCAGCAATAGTGTGCACCCTTCATTTACAGA
>NW_015652285.1:1786773-1804469 GCF_001515625.1 Sinocyclocheilus rhinocerous | reverse complement strand
CTTGTATTCATATATATATATATATATATATATATACACACACACACATTATACAATATAATGAATGAGTATATATATTTTCATTTTTTTAATTTATATTATTTATATATTATTTATTTATTGCATTAAAATAGTACTGGGTTTTTGGGCTGTTAAGCTTTTTGTTGTTGTTTTTTTAATTAGGGCATTTTCTAAACAAATTGTCATTATTGTAATAAAAAGAAATCATGCTTATTGCTCTAATGCAATTTTGATACATCAATATATAAAAATATATTGATAGAAAAAATAGGGGGTTTTTTTTGGTGATGAGAATTGGGGGGGGAAGTGTGCTTATAAAAAAATTACAATGGATGTAAAATAACCTTTGTTTTCTATAAGCAAAATATAATTTCTTATATGTTACTTTTTAAATATGACCCAGATGTATTCTTGACAGGTTTTTGAGATTTTTTGAGTCAGATCTTTTTTAAAAGAATAATAATCAGCATTATACTCAAGTGGCTCAATGACATTAATAACTAATGACTTTCTTGTTTCTGCACTTAAATGTTTTGTTTATCATCGGTTTCTGTTCAAGACAGGCTCTTGACAGTATCAGACTACAAGAGCTTGATTCTACAAGAGAAGCGGAAGAGCTGTCTGGAGGGAAAAGCTTGCCCATTTCATTATCAGTGGAGCAAGAGATAGACCTGTTATTTCCAACTCCTTCGACACCACACTGTCAGAGTCACTTCTGGAAAAGCTCCTTCTCCATGACCAGCATCTCTGCAGGAATTTTGCACTTTGGTATCACGAGACGTTTTTGTAAGCAGACCCCTTCCATTCACAGCTAACTGCCAATTTGTATGCCTGACTCAAGATTCACTTTGCTCCATGTGGTCACTTATTGCAGAACGCTTGAGTTTTTGTGCATATATATGTAGCTGATGTTCTTCTGTTGGTGTCATTTAAGTCATCATTGTGGTTATTATAGGCTGTGAAATGAGGTGAGATAGTTGAGTACATTCAGAGATGTGGGAATAGCAGCTTTCATCAGACCTGACTCATGAGATAGACTTAATTATCAACATCTGATGCACTTAAGATGGTTGCATCCATGTCTACTAAAGGAATAGTTCACTCAAAAAGTTACATTTGCTGACAATTTAGTCACCCTCAGACCATCCAAGATGAGTTTGTTGCTTTAATACAATAGATTTGGAGAAATTCAGCATTACATCACTTGCTCTCCAATGGATTCTCTGCAGTCTGAGTCCAAACACCTGATAAAAAAAATCACAATAATCCACGACTCATCGTTAAGATGCTTTTTAACTTAAAACCAATGCTTCTGGCTAATGCGAGTCCTCTATCTATATTGCTTTCTCCAGTAAAAGTTGTCTTGTCTGAATCAGGAGAGAAATATGCACAGATCAAGCACTATTTACAAGCAAAAACAGTCCAAGACGGTTCTAAACAAATATGTTGGTTTAAAACATCTTGATGGATTTGTTTCTGATAGACTGATAGACTGGAGTTGTATTGATTACTTGTGGATTATTGTGATGTTTTTATCAGCTTTTTGGACTCTCATTCTGACGGCACCCATTCACTGCAGAGTAACTGATGTAATGTTGAATTTCTCCAAATATGATGAAGAAACAAACTCGTCTACATTTTGGATGACCTGAGGGGTGAGTAAATTGTCAGCAATTTTTAATTTTTGGTTGAACTCTTCCTTTAATGTCTGTGCATGCGTGTTTGTATTTAGGATTATTATGGACAAATTGATTTAGCCGACACCTACCACTCTCATCTGCCTCCTACTGCTACAGACATCCCGCCGGAAAATACGGCAGTGTGTTTCATACTCATGCCACTGTCAGTGTGAAAATGGGCAATACTGTGAATGCCTGGAAAGAAAACATCTCTATGAATGGAAGCTCTGCCCAAAACGTCACCACAGGAAGTGAATGAACGGGTGGAGCTCAGTGTGGGTGCTTCTTCAAACCCTGTTTTTAAATTCTAAAATAGAATTTTTGTAGATCACTATTACTGTAGCGTGCAATTAGGGGTCTGTATGTTCTGGCAGACCGTCTCGCCACAGCAGACATCATAAACATTATTCAAACCTTGTTTACTGACATCCAACTTGACTCGAGCTGTCCCCGCTCAAAGAAAGAGATTTTTTTCGAAAGAATGAGACTGAGATTTTCCATTCTGTAAAATAGTGCACAATTTTGATAAATTGTTATTTCATGTCTGAAACTTCATATATCCAGGACCATTGCTTAAAATTATGTAATCAGGACAAATGTTATGGATGGGCCCAAGATAACATTCCTAGTTGTCCTTCCATGTTATATAGCATACATCTTTCTAAACACATCTAGATTATAAATAAAAGTTAACTATTTTGCTTTTCTTTCTTTAGATTTTAGTTATTTTTTTAGTATTTTTAACATTTTAGTTGTATATTTTATTTAATATTATGCTAACAAGTCTTAAGTTATTTTCTTTTATCACTTTATCTTACATTTTGTTTAATTTTGTTAGGATGGTATTAAATAGAAAAGGCATAGCAATATCCCTATACCTGTGTGTGTGTGTGTGTGTGTGTGTGTGTGTGTGTATATATATATATATATATATAATAAAATAACAGTTTTTTAAAATTATTATTTAGCTTGCATTTAGACTTAAATACATTATTGGTCTGATAGAGTGTTTAAAAACTATGGAATTATGGAAATGTACTTTAAAACCACCCTTTAAAACGGAGCCCGAGTTTTTATTTATTTATTTATTTATTTATTTTTTTTTTTTAAATCTCCCTTGAGATGCAAAATTATAAATCAACAATATTTGCTTAACAAAGACCTCATTTACCTCACTTACAAGAAGAGAAATCTTTTAATTCCAGGGGTATTTTCTTTTAATTTATTGGCATATAATTGCAAAATGATTGCTTCCCATAGGGAAGAATGAGAGGAAGGCAGTGTACAGACAGTGAAAGTAGGGCGTACAGTATGTGCTCTCAGGTAGCGCTGCTCCTGAGGTTTCGGGATGAGCACGCGTGATGATTTCTAACGCGAAATTACGAATTCTAATAAAATACTATGGCGAAGTTTAAGTTTATGAATAATATTCACGCCGTGCTGACGTCGCGTGGCTACCATCCAATAGCGAAGGCTCACTTAGTGAATATTAATGACACCACGCTGACGTTCTAGTTAACTCTCCAATGGCGAAATGTCGGGGGTGAATATTAATTAGTTTAGGTTGACGTTGTTTAGTAACCTGCCAATGGCGAAGGTGTGTGTCATGAATATTATTCCAGTAGCCATCGCCATAGTAGGATTCGTAAACTTCAGTCAGGACGCGGCGCATCGCTTCACAGTCCGTGTGCGCCGTGCAACCTGCAACACAGAGTGACGCCAAGTCTGTTCAACTTTACCGGCAAACATCGGCTGTTCAGGTGAGTGAACCTCAGGAGAATTCATATGCAAATGCGTTTTTGACAGCGTTAATACTGACAACACGCTCAGTCTACCACAACTTCATTTTAGTGAGTGAAAGACAGCAACTTGAAGCATCATGCCAGTATTTGATATTCCATCTCCTGTGTGTGATTTATGAATGATTTAGGCCTAAATAAATAAATACAAATAAATAATATTAATGTAATTTAATAATAATAATTTTTTTGGTTGGTAGCGACCTAGGTTTTGAAAGCGTTTCTCCGTATAACAGAAATTCATAAGACTTAAAGGGATAGTTCACTCAGAAATCAAAAGTCTATCATTATTTACTCATCATCAATTCATCATACAGTTGAAGAATGTTGGCTACTGTAATGTAATCCGTATGATGGTAGTCCATATTACAGGTTTTCATAAGACATATGATAGTTTGCGGGACGAACATTTTAAGTTGTTCTTCATTGATAATCTTGAATTGCGTCCTTGTCATTTGAGAAGTAGAATGTCCGTTTGATGAATGAACGATTAATTTGAATCGGATCTTCTCAATTAATCGCCAATTGATAAAACCAATATACTTTAGGATTCGCTAAAGAATCAAAATGATTCGGTTCAACTTGCTGACTCAATAAACTGGTTTCAACAATCAAGTCTCCTCTTTTCTCATCTTGCTCAAACACACACACACACACACACACACACACACACACGTCTGGTCAGCTATCCTTGTGGGGACTCTCCATAGGCGTAATGGTTTTTCTACTGTACAGACCGTATATTCTATTGCCCTACACCAACCCTGCCCCTAAACCTACCCCTCACAGGAAACTTTCTGCATTTTTAGATTTTCAAAAAACTTTATTCTGTGTGATTTTATTAGCTTGTTTACCCGTGGGGACCTCAATTTAGGTCCCCACCGTGACACAAGTCCCCATGAGTCTGTGTGTATTCAGGTTTAAGTCCCCACCAGAATAGAAAAACAGGTACACACACACACACACACACACATAAGATAAGAACACACAAATAATGATGGTGACCGTGAAATGGAAGTGCATGTAGGCCAGTAATATGGGATTGCAGTGAGCCTCTTTCACAGTTTGATGTCATGTTTTTGCATTTGTCCTTGGATTAAATAATCCTCTCATATTTGTAATTCTACAGTAAACCTCATAATATATGCAACCTAAAGGGCTTTATACTGACTTTAAGCTCTGGACTTTGTGTCTTCAAACAACCTTTGTTCATATATTCATTTGAATAATTGTAAAAATATTAGAAATGCTATAAATGGAAATACAAAATGAACAATTGAATATGATTGCGTGCTGGTTAGAAAATGTTTCATTGATGCATTATTTCAACAAAATTTGCCTAGTTTAATGCAGCCAGAGGCTTTGAAAATTTGCCCTTTTATGTCAGTTTCTAAGGTTCATGTGCTCTCATTTTCTTTCTCTTTCTCTCTGTGTAATGTGAACATACGGCAGAAGGTGTGGCTTCTCACATATTCTCCCTGAAGTGTGGTCTACCTGTACATAATTAATAGAGCACTTAAGTCCTTTCCTCGTCAGGACTAATTTGTTCAGCAATGTTGCGTCATGCCTTGTAAAGCAACACACATTGTAGCCTTAAAGCACCCAGGGAAATGGTTTTTTTGAAACCTCTTTTCATAAACACATATTAGTCCACCTTTGTTCTAGGCGTCCCGAAGATAAATGTACCCGCAGTGATAATAAGTAAGTGTTTGCAGGCACAGAATAGTAAGCGCACATGTTTATTTTCCCCCTTCCTTCTTTACTGCTTCCTTCCTTCTGCATTTCATTATTCCCACACATCCTTTCTTCTTGGATGAGTTTCTAGAACATTTAATAAGTCTGAAATATTGTATTATGGAACTCTGATCTATGCATTTTTTGAAAGTAAAGAGCTATCTAATTCGACTTTGAGGTTGTACTTCAGAAATATAGGAGCTGGCGATATGCACTTGCTTGAGTAGCACTTGTGGAGAGAACAATCAAAGAGTTTCCTTATTGTACGCCAGTGTTACAGCATCTCTTTAGTACCGCTACATAATATCTGTGTTAATCACATTCATACATCATGCTGCTTCTCGTAATACAGAATACCTGTTGTAAGATCCAGAGAGAAAATGCTTATCTGTACAGTATTTAACCTCCTCACCTCTACTAATGGTACTAACAAGGTTAACAAGAACATCTTGGCAATTTCATTGATATCTTTAAAGGAAAGACCGGAGTGCTTTGGGGTTATTCAAGGTCAATAAGAATATCTTGGCAACGTCATAGATTTCCTTAAAGGTAAAGTGTGTCATTTCTGCACCACTAGAAACACTACATGGAATTGCAAAAATAAGGTTTGTTTTCCCGAATGCTCCTCCTGTCTGTCATTGGTTGGTTTAATAAATATGATGTTACTTCATACACTGTCAACCATTTGAAAGGAAGGTTAATACCCTGGAGATTTGGTGATGGCATGAGTTTTTAATGGTGTAACTCACAGGTTTACAGTAGGAATCAAGCTTCTTGGTGAGAACTGAACAGTGTGTGTCATCTTGTAGTATGATATCTGTCTGCAGCAGGGAAACAAACTTGTCACCTTTTGGTGAAGTTTGCTGTTTTGAATCCAAAATAGGACATTTGTGTGATTTGTGTAGATCTGATGAGTTTTTAAAACTGGGGGAGGGGTGTCAAACTGAAACCAAACTTGGCTCTGTTAATTTTTTTGTTTTTTAATTTCATGTTCCGCGTTTTATTGTGCATGATTCACGTTACTTAAAATAAAAAAGGGTTTGTTTTTGTCCTCTTTTGTCATATGTAATACGTTACTCTGCTTCTGAAAAATCGGGAAGTCTTCACCTGACCTCAAAAGTTCCTTGTACTTTTTTTAACCACTCTCCTATTCTAGCATACTCTACTGATCATAAGGTTGGGGTCAGTAAGATTATCATTTCTATTTTTTTGAAAGAAATTCATACTTTTACTTAGGAAGGAAGCATTAAATTGATCAAAAGTGGCCGTAAAAACATTTATAATGTTACAAAATATGTATTCATCATCAAAAAAAAAAAAAATGTAAAGTTCCACACAAAAAAATAAAACATTAAGCAGCACAACTGTTCTCAACATTGATAATAATAAGTAATGTTGCTTGAGTAGCAAATCAGCATATTCGAATGATCATGTGACACTGAAGACTAGAGTAATGGCTGCTGAAATTCAGCTTTGCATAACAGGAATAAATTCCGCTTTAAAATATTTTTTTCCTTTTCTTTTAAAATGCAATAATATTTCACAATATTACTGTTTTTACTGTAGTTTTGATTAAATAAATGCAGCCTTTGTGTGCATTACCCACTTACTTACTTTTTACGATCAAATCCAGTCCTGCATATTTTTTTATTGAATATCCTGTTTTTTTTATTCTGAAATACATCATATTATGTCAACAGAACAGGTTGCAAATGGAAACATGTTCTCGTTAAATGAAGAACGTATAGTTAGCATGTTGTCATGATCACTGGAAATTGAGTTGCAGAATTCACCCACGTACAATTCCAGACAAATGCTTTGTTTCCTCATATCTACCCAGTATTGGTGTCAGACCATACATTGTGCATTATTTACAGTAAACAACTTACATGAGCCATTCTCAGTCAATTGTTTCATACTCCACATGAATGTTATTGTTTGCCTCAAGTTTTTAGTCAGACCATACATTGTGCATTATTTACAGTAAACAACTTACATGGGCCATTCTCAGTCAATTGTTTCATACTCCACATGAATGTTATTGTTTGCCTCAAGTTTTTATTATTATTATTATTTATTTTTGTTTTTCCAGACACTGACTCTATTGTGGTTCGATATCTTTTCCGTGTGTTGCACAAAAGCCTTGCTGCCATGCCGCAATAAAGGCTGCTTTTGTGGCATAGCTTGTCCCCCCTGCAGCTGTGAGATGCCTGTATAGGTGACTGGTAATTAGTCCCATTCTGTCTGCTGTGATTTATGGAGCTCACCATCATGCGTGAATGTGATCCATGAGCCAAAAAGGCAGACGTTATGCACAAGCGAGCAAGTTATGATTTCATGTTTTAGTAAACTTTATTTCGCTTAACCTATTACAACCTATTATAACTCAAACCATTAATCGGCCCTTTATCTTTATAGTGTATTTTTGTGGCCTTTTTGGTGCTACATTGTTACTACTATAATAAATGTCCCTATAAGCAATCTTTGTCTAAGGATGACCCAATGCTCTTTCTCAATTTTTTTGAGACACATCTGACTCTATTGTTTGACAACGTTCCATGTTTTTTGATGCAAATATTTCTACCATGGTAGAAACTGACACATTTCTGTTGTGTCACAGTATATACCATCATCTTGCCGCACCCCAGTAATGTCTATGAACATATGTCTCAGTTGGTCTAATAGTCATTTGTCATTGTAGGGCAATACTACCGAGAGTCTTTTACCAGCTAAATTATATAAAAACTAATTTGCTGTTAAGGTCACGACTGCTGTGGAGTGACATGAAGTTATGACATGATGTCTGACGTGACCTAAATTAGCATGTACATTACTGTCAATATACACACACGCATGTACATATACCTTCGTCATTGTGTGCGTAGCTCCTTTGACCTTACATTTATTTTTACTGACGGAAAAGCCTGGGAGGGGGCTGCTGCTCCTGGCTGGGTATGGAATGGGGCAGAAATAAATTGCCTCCACATCTCCTGCGTCTCTGTGGAGTTTAACGAATGATAACGTAGCTGGGAAACTAGGATATTGGGAAGGTCAGCTAGTTCTAGTAATTAGCAGGAGGGATGAAAATGGAAGGTGAAAGAGGGAAAGATTCCTCTGTAAGGGGCTAATGAATCACTCTTACTGTATTTTTACTAACACAACTGGGGATATTTTGAGAGACTTAAAAAATCTAATAATTGGGAAGCCTCACAAAATCTGGCAGAATGGACAGCAACAATATGGTTCCGGAAGTAAATTTCTTGTTTATTTTCTCCAGAGAGAAATTTGTTTTAAAGATAACTTATCCTTTCAAGACCATCTTGAAAGCTCTACCATGAGTGAAGCAAAAGACCTCAGCAAGAACTGCTCCCTCTCAAATCAAATCAAGTCAGTCTTCCTACACCCCGACACAACCTTTATTGTGTATATGAATGACCGATGTATTGGCCAATAATCGGTATCGGCCGATAAACGCAATTATCTGAACTATCGGCCATCGGGACGGCAATTTGCATGAAGAAAATGTTTCTTGTGTTGAATTTAGAGCTGTCCAAGTTAAAGCAATGATAATGCATTATTACGGCGAAGTTAACATGTGCTCTATTTGACCCTATGAACCACCTGTAGTTCAAGCCAGGGTGGCCAGGTCCACAGGTTTCCCTTCATAAAACTTTATTTGCATAACGCTTCCAATCCAATTATCACAACGAGCTTTGTTACTTCTGATAAGAAACTAAGTTTCAGCTTTCAAATCCTGTACATTTTATCACAAAATTCAAACCACAAATGCTGTTTTGACGCTCTTAAATGTGGCGTGACAGATCGCTGTAGCCGCCTTTGTTCAAGCGGTAGCGCGAAGTGCGAGTCTCTTCCACTTTAATATAAGGTAAAGCCCAAAATAAACACGAATGAACATCAAAAGGTATGTTGAAAGATACCTTCCAAAATGTATCATGTCTCATATAATCCCTTGTGAACAATATACTCTTAACATTGCATTTACCTCTGGAAAGTTATCTGTCGATCGAATCGTGAGTTGAGTGAATCGTTACATCCCTAGTCGTGCTGTATAAATCACATGCTCTCTGAATATTTCATTGACTTTCCGTGTGGCCCCGCCCTGACTTGTCTTCTCTTCTGCTAACTATCCCCTGTGCGGATGTCCCTGTGTGCATCTTTCTTTTTACATCCATTAAGCTCTGTTTTATTTTGTTCTAGCATTCCTAGTCAAATGCTGAGCTACTCTAGGGGTCCCATCGATCTGATGCTAAGTTGGCAAGTTCCTGCTTGTTAAAGCCCCAGTTTGTCATGTGCGTTTATATTTGTAATGTAGCTGTGAATTTATTTTATTTGTGTTACTTATTTATTTGATTTGGGGCTTGTTTTAAAATTTCAATGTAGTTTTGTTATTTACATAAACATTATATTTAAATGTTGTCATTTAGCAGACACTTTTGTCCAAAGCGAGTTACAAATGAGGACAATACAAGCAATCAAAACCAACAAAAGACCAGTAATATGCAAGTGCTATATTAGTATAATATAGTGTTATGTTTATATTTGTAATGTAGCTGTGAGAAATCACACTGCGTGCCGATGACAAGGGACGGATGCGATGGGTGTTGTGAGAGAGAGCAGCACAGGGACTGAGACGACATTACGTTTCCCAAAGAGAGACCAACAGTTACAGCGTCTTTTGCATTATGAAATACTGCTCAACACACATGAGAATTGACAAGCTCACTGGCAGATTTTACATGGCAGATGCATAATAGGTAATTAATTTCTATCATGTCTTTACTGCAAAAGTCCTATGGATGCTTCAAAACATATGTATCTGACAGAGAAACAGGATACTCGCTGAGAAAAAATACAGGTGAGACTGGATTTTACACTAGGAAACTGATCGGATTGTGAAAAGTGTCAAAGCCAGTTATTTAGGGAGAGACTGAAAAGAAAGAGGGATTGATGATATCACCCAAAAAGGAAAGTTGTTTCAGTTAAGTTAATACATTTGAATAAAACCGTGCAAGTTTTGTAACAAGACGTATTTGGAATCGCATGCACCAGTAAATTTTGCACATAAGACCATGCAATTTAAAAGAAAATAGTCAGTTTTGACTTTGACTGTATGATTTATGGTGAACTGTGGCGCTTTTTATGATTGTTTTTGTCCCCTCCTCTATCATAAAAAGAAAAAAATGAAATAATAGAAAGTTAAAATCTAAAGGGTAAAGGAGTCAGCAATTTCAAACTATCCCTCTGTGGCATCCAGTTAGATTCTCCTCAGCAACACACCTAAAACTGTTACTCTGCATCAGCAAAATGTGGTGCAGTTTTCATACAGAAATCAATTAACACTCCTAGTCGTACCTCTTTGACTGACAGTAACTGAATTCATTCAAACAGTTTATAGGTGATGTCAGTGCTAATGATGTCAGTGCTTATGAAGTCGTCATCTTTTATATTTTCCCAGTATATGACTCTTGTAACCCTGATGTCAAAATGGTTTACATCAGTATCTCCTACAGGCCGTGTGATTGGTCCTAGTCTGGAAGCGAGGACAGAGTGGCCAGAAACCGCTTCGAGCTTTATAACGGGTGACAAATGCTGAGTCCTACTGTTTGGTTGCGTTCTGATTCACAGGGTCCCTACACAACATTCACTGCTCCTTACATACTGAGCAGAGGATACCTGTGTAGGTTCACTTCAGCTGACAACATATTTGTACAGTGTGAAGTCAAAATTATATTCTTTCTTTTCTAAAGTTAAAGAAAGCAGTTCAGTTAAGTGCTGAGTCTGCATCCACTAATTCAGTTCGACTCTATAATCAGGTTGCACATAGCCACTGCCTCTTAAAACTCTTGGCTCAACTGGGCTTTCGCTGATCTCCTTTTGATTGGCTGCTGGTACGAGGTGCCTGTCCTCACCTAGGCTTCTAGGTTCTTTAGATTCCCCGTCAATCAGCTGTGGTTAGTGGGATGGAACCTTCCTCCCACTGATAAAATTCAGGTCTGAGTAATGGACCTAAAAGAGGAACTGAACTGCAAGAGCTGCCCCGACTGTAGTGGTTTATTTAGCATAGCCTCAGGTTAAATGTAACCCTGCAAAAATCTGATAAAAGCCCCTCTTCTCTATTTATATTTCAACATGTGCATTAATGATTTAAGTCATGAGTATAGCTTGTGTTGGAATTTCACCACGTACCTAATCCCAGATAATGGCATGCATGTAACTCAATCAGAGAGGATCCAGCACCAGACAGACTAGCTGCCCTACACTCTTAAAAATAAAGGTTCTTTAAGGTCATTTATGGTTCCATGCAGAACCCTTTGACATCCATGGAACCTTTCCATTACAAAAAAGAACTTTATAGCGGATGAAGGTTCTTTAAATAATATAAACAGTTTTTAATATTATAAAAATGGTTATTTTAATGAAATGTTCTTTGGGGAACCCGCAACAACCCCCTTTTGGGATCTTTATTTTTAATAGTGAATTGTCTACAATATTTAATTAATCATATTTATAATCAACATTTATCCCTCTTTTTTAAAATGCCCTATGAAATGTTTTATTTGTTTTAATTTTTCTGGATGTTATTTTAATGTTTTGGTTAAATATTAATAATTAAAAATCATATCTAATCAATTGAATTCCTATAAAAATCTTTATTTATTTATTTACAATAATAGGGCCTTAAAAATGTTTTATTTTTAATAAATAAATACATTTATTTTTTTCCAATTTTGTGTCGTCTATTTTAATTTTTCTGTATATATGATTTAATACAAATGTATTATCAGTGGCAAACATTAATTAAAGGCGTAAAACATTAACAATTTAATTATTCTTTTAAAATGTATTCAATTAAACATGTAAGAGTTATTTTAATTATTTTGGCAAACAAAGTGCTGCATAACAGAGGCTTACTGTTAAAATTAAAACAGAAGAAAAATTGTGTAATATTTATTTATATATATACTTATTTTATTGGGTGAAGACCATTGAGTTTCTGTGTGTATATGATATGACAAATAGTTTTGTCAGATGAAATGGTGAAATGCTTGTGAAGTGAACTTTCGGAACTTTTTCGGAAATCATATGGCCCTAGACGCATGCTGCCTTAGAATGTATCCAAATGAAGATATCTTACAAAGCAGAAAAATCATGTTTCGTGCATGCCCATGATGCCTTAAAATGCTGCCTATGTAGTTTTTGGAAGAGCTGTTGTGTCTTTTTATAGGTCTGCACAGGTGGTATATGCGTATGTTGCCCAGAAAGTGTAAAAAAAAAAAAAGATAACAGAACTGAAAGTTAGGTAAATATTGACGTAGAATGTAAGAGATTTGTAATATACGGACGGCGGATTAAAACAGGATCTAGACTTTAATCAAAAAGCGAGGAGTCATTTGTTAAATGTGATTTTGAGGAAGGAAGCAGCTTGCGGATCAAATGAGCAGAGGGTTTGGCTCCGTGACAGATGGGAAACATTAGGGCTCCTCTAATCCTTTCAACATTGACACCAGAGTGTGAGAGAGGTAACTCACACCCACTGCGCCTGAAACCAACGCACAAAGCAGAAGACCTTACTCAGAATATCTCTTAAAGCTACTGAAGGAGCAGAACTGCTGCATGAGTCAATGACCTGCTCTGTTTGAATAGAGATCATTCAGTGGAGCTTTATACACACTCTGTAGGCAGAGTTAATGCAATTCTATCAATGGGTCAAAGTTTGGTGGTTAGCATGACTCAGTTAGCACCTGCTGGTAGATGTTGTAACTGCACCATAAGGTGGGCAAAAAGCATTGTCTTCATTAAATGCTTTTCAAAAGGTATTTCATGTTTTTTTTTTTTGTTTGTTTTTTTGCAAGCTGCTAATAATTTATCACTAGATTTTATTATAGCAGATCATATACCAGTGCCTGACCCTTTTGGGGGGCTGTTGATTGCATGAGATTTTTTAGGCTATATTTTTCCTTGTCTGCTGCCTTTTAATGTCGCAGAGCAGGATTGTCACTACTGAAGGGTTTGTGACAGTGCACATTCCTGTGATGCCATCAGCCAATTAGCTATAGGACGTCATATTCCTGTGGTTACAGATTGATTAGTCTTTGTTATACAAAATTAAGAACTGGTTCCTTTTTAATTCATTAGCTGGAATTTGAATCAAATTTGTCACACTCTATAGGAAGCTGAATTTTGTCATTCTATTATTTATGTAAATTCTATCAATTCTATCTATATTTCCATAGTTTTGACGGTCGGTCTGTCTTGTCTATCATGCTGTCTAGGCATGGGACGATAACCGGTTTCAAGGTATACCTCGGTTTGGAAAAGTCATGGTTTCAAAACCACAAAAATTTTTCGTTATACCGTTCCTGCGGTATGCGCAGTTTTTTTACGTGTCGTCAAAGACGGAAAGTGCAGGACTCCCTCAGTTGTGTGCAGCGAAGAACGTAACAAGTCACACGACCCCTACCCCTCCGGTTGGTGCGAGCGGTCAGAGTCACCTGTGTGTAGGATGGCCGAAGGATGTGAATCCCTGGAACTTTTTCCCCTGTCGAAAAAGACTAAGTCTGTCGTATGGGAATTTTTCGGGTAACGTAGACTATGTTCCGTACACAATGATGTTCCGTACAGATGACGTTTTAGCGCCGATCGCTAAATAAATACTTCCAGGTCGTACATATGGCCCAATCCCAATTCTGCCCCTTATATATATTTATTTTTACACCGTAGACATTGAGGGGGGCTAGTCCCCCCAATAATTAGAAATTGCTAAACCCTTTTTTCAAATATTGCCAATTCGAGAGAGAGAGAGGGTCATGGCATGTCAAAACTTTTCCAGGGCCCCAAAACACCCTCGACCCCAGAGGGTTAAAGGCTCCAATGCACACACCAGCACACCAGTATAGGTGTGTGTATTGTAGGAGCTAGACGACGTATGATGACGTGTGACGGCATAGTAGTGGTGTCCCAATTCTTTGGAGAATATTTTCACCCCTACCCCTTGACACCTTGAATACTATTTGGCTTGCTACCGAGGCAGATAACATGGGTAATTAACTAGCTAACGTCAACTAGTTTCCTCCCTCACGTTACTTCACAGAGCGGGGAATAGCAGTCTAAAGTACGTACTGTACTTTTCTGCGATTTAGTACAATAATTCAATTTAGCTGGTATCACGTCTATACTTTTAAGCCTCCTGCCATTGTTTACATCCGTTTAAAATCACGCATTTAAAAAACAAAAAGCAAACTTTGTCACTGTTTGAGTGTTGTACGGAGAGACCGTGTGTGTGTGTGTGTGAGAGACACTCGCGCTCTCTTTCCTTATGTGTGTATGTGCACACATCCTCGTACCTCACCGCTCCAAACCATAGCTTCAAACCTAATCCGGGAAAGGTGAACATTCCTGCATCATAACTTGGACTGAAAGATGTGTAGAAATTGATCATGTCTCCAAAAACCTTGAGCTGCAGGTTTAGTGACTGCATTTTTTATTAATTTTTTTATTTTTTATT
This sequence comes from Sinocyclocheilus rhinocerous, assembly GCF_001515625.1. Taxonomy (NCBI): domain Eukaryota; kingdom Metazoa; phylum Chordata; class Actinopteri; order Cypriniformes; family Cyprinidae; genus Sinocyclocheilus; species Sinocyclocheilus rhinocerous. Next base: position 1,789,710 of record NW_015652285.1, on the reverse strand, counting down.
TTTTTACAGAAATTATGTTTTGATTATATTTTAGTTTATTGAGCTGCAGGTTTAGGCTCACTTAAGTGACTGCATTTTTTTCATTTATAGGGATTTTTTTTTTTTTACATAAAATAATTTATTTATGTTCTGAATACCGTGATATTTTTTTTAATCTAAGGTTATCATACTGTCAGAATCTCATACCGGCCCATGCCTAATGCCGTCTGTCTTTCGTTTTGTCTGTCTGTCTGCCTGTCTGTCTATTGCTCTTGTCTGTCTGTCTGCCTGTCTATTGCTCTTGTCTTCCGTTCTATCATTCTGTCTGTCTGTCTGTCGTTCTGTCTTTCTGCCTATCACTCTGTCTGCCTGTCTTTCTATCATTCTTTCTGTCGTTCTGTCTGCCTGTTGTTCTGTCTTTCTGCCTATCACTCTGTCTGCCTGTCTTTCTATCATTCTTTCTGTCGTTCTGTCTGCCTGTTGTTCTGTCTTCCTGTCGTTCTGTCTGTCACTCTGTCTGCGTCTATTCCTCTGTCTGTCTGCCTGTCTATTGCTCTGTCTGTCTTTCTGTCATTCTGTCTGTCTATTACTCTGTGTGTGTGTGTGTGCCTGCCTGCCTGTCTGTCTGTCGCACAAATTTGTATCCTACGTTATGGGGTCCAAATGTATTAAAGGGTTAGTTCACCAAAAAATGAAAATTAGCCCATGTTTTACACACCCTCAAAACATTCTAGGTGTATATGACTTTCTTCTTTCAGACAAATTCAATTGGAGTTATATAAAAATGTTCCTTGCTCTTCCAAGCTTTAGAATGGGAGTAGGCGGGTGTTTTTGTCTAACAGTCAAAAAGTAGTCAAATAAAGCGCACACATCCATAATAAAATGTGGCTCACATGGCTCTGGGGGGTGAATAAAGGCCTCCTGTAGCGAATCAATGCGTCTTTGTAAGAAAAATTTTATCTGTCTGTCTGCCTGTCTGTCTATCACTCTGTGTGCCTGCCTGTCTGTCTGTCAGTCAGTCTGTCTGTATGTCTGCCTGTATTTCTATCATTCTGTCTGTCGTTCTGTCTATCTGTCTGCCTGCCTGTCTGTCTGTCTGTCTGTGTCTGTATCGTTCTATCTATCGTATCTTTGTTTAAATTGCAATTCTGTACTCTGTTGAATTCAAATTATCAGCCGCATAATCAGCCGCATTAGCTTCTGGACTGACCCTGGGCTGCACCTAACTGGACCACTTCTCTCTCTCTCTCTCTCTCTCTCTCTCTGTCAGGTGTTAGTGGGTGATGTAAGGAGCTTTTTCACGAACCGTCTTCTATAAAGGAAACCATAGCAATTGTGACTACTTTACCACTCTTCCTGATTTTTCTTTTGCACGATATAAGATATAATTTCATTTATTAATGTTTGCTGAAAAGAAGGGGCCGTACCGATTCATTTTCCCTCTCCTTGGATTTGTGCTGGTTTAGGATGCCGTTCACATGAATTAAATTTTTCATGAGGCATCATCATTCTGCTAGAGGATTTTACTACTGTAAGATATTTTTTTGAATGCAAGTAAAGAATGAAATGCATTTGAATTCTTTCATTTATCATCTACCATGCTTATTTTTTACGTGGATTGTTCATTCATTCTTGAAACATGAAGCTTAAAGATTATCTGTCCAGTGAGGATGCAAGTCATTTAGATTAGGAGTGATCTGATTGCATAGTAGGTACAAATGATAGCATAAAGGGCCACACAAGTAGGGTAACAGCCGGCCTTTGTAAGCCCCATCTCTCAGATGATTGGTCAGCGATGGATTACTAATGCGGAGATAATTATGCGGGTAAATCCCAAATCCTGAATACACAGCAGCTGTATGGATGGACAAACATGCCTTTTTTTGTGTGCTGTTATGATATTGAAAATACTCCCAGCCCTTTTCTTCCTCTCCCTCTGTGCGGTATGATTATAAATTGGTTATGACTGCTAATCCAGTTGCTTTTTCAGTACACAAACATGAATTATATTGAATTATGCCTCATCCTATAATTAAATGTCCTATTTGGCCATGTGTTATTTAACCGAGAAAGCATCTATCTATCTGTCTGTCTATCATTTTGCAATATTGAGTAATTGTGTAATCAAATTGAGGTTGAAATTTGGTCCCTTTTTTCCCATTTTGTTCCCCTCGGATTTCTCCGTTCTTTGATTTTTCCACTGTATTTATTGCAAAATTGCTTTGTCTTATTTACAAATGATCTACAGTCCAACCAGCATTGACATATTGTGATCAAGTCGTTGTTCTTTTCTAGACAAACTTTAAATAATAATTTTTGGTTAAATATTGTCCACCTACCTCTGGGCTCTTTACATTGCAGCAACTTAAGTCTATTGATAAAAAGTCTATTGATAAAATGTCCACCTTGTCCTGTCTTTGTACCCTTTTTAATAATTCATGTCATCTTGGTTTACGGCATGTATAGTCAGGCCAGGTTCATTAAGATGTACCAAAGCAAGGTGAATCGAACTTGAAAACCTTCTCTCCTTCAGAAAACTGCCTGCTTCTCCAGATCTCTTTCTCACCCAGCAAACACTGGTACAATCTGAATAATGTTCTGTTGCCGGAGTCATTTAGAGGTCAGCCTGACCTCCAGCCAAAGAATCTGTCAGACATGCTGTCTTACTAGAATACTGTGTTATCTGTCTGTGTCAGGGTTCAAACACTTTTCTGTGACCATTCTATTTGTTTATGATTGCTAGAAAAGACATTTAAAAATGTCAAAATCTGACTGATTCGTTAATGTATCATGCAGACCAATTTGTGATTCTGTATTAGGGCTGCACGATAAATCGCATGCGATATTTAACGCGCATCTTGTCAGAAAAGCCGGTTCTGTAATCAGCGGTAAATCTCCATCACGTGCGTGCTTTCACATTGAGCAACATTAACTACACAGAGCCGTTGTTCACTGACG
>NW_015652285.1:1776509-1786763 GCF_001515625.1 Sinocyclocheilus rhinocerous | reverse complement strand
TTTTTTGCGCAGCTCGTCAGTGAACAACGGCTCTGTGTAGTTAATGCTGCTCATTGTGAAAGCACGCACGTGATGGAGATTTACCGCTGATTACAGAACCGGCTTTCTGACAAGATGCGCGTTAAATATCGCATGCGATTTATCGTGCAGCCCTATTCTGTATGAACGATGAATTAAAATTTATTAGACTCGAATGATTGGCATAAATTAGATCATTATGGATTGCTTGCATGTTTTACAGTACTTCCATGCTGGTCATGTCTGGTTTAGCTGGTGGATCTGCTGCAAAAAAATAATTTTCTTTTTCTTTTTTTCAGTAAAAATATTGAAACGCTCTTAAAACAAGAAAACTTGATGTTAACAACTGAAACGAAAGACATGCTAGTGACCACATTTTCTCTGTCATAGCATCAAATGAATTATTTTGAAGCAGAACACGAAAGCAGAAAAATAAATGTAATAATATTCATTTCCATGACTTCTAAGTTTTTTTTGTTTTTGTTTTGTTTTTAATTTTCATGACTTTTCTACACCTGAAAAACAATTAAAAATGTTGTGTGTTTTGTATCTGTGTTGATGCATGTGTGTGTAGGTGTGCTTGTGCATCTTTCCTCCTTGCTTTACCCTCCAGCTCTCCAACCCCAGTGACAGGAAGTGCCACTAATGCGAGGAACCGTCTCCTTGCGTGCTTTCAAATAGGGGGGGGTTTCTTCACGCTGAAGGGCCTCCTTTTGGCTCAGTGAGAGAGCTGACAGCCTGGTTCTCTCAGGCAATGAACTGTCAGGTAGAGTCTTTTCTCGTTTTTCTTGCTTATAGAGTGTATGTGGCTCTTATTAATCTGTAACGGCATCACGTTCTTCTCCTGTCTAAGCTGTCTGTGAGCTTCTGGGCTAAATACAATGACCTTGACCTGTGTCAGGCTCATGCTCTGATGTGTGACCAAATAAACATGCGTAAGCTATTAGCATATCTGTTATTTACTTTTTCATTACAGTGCTAGCAAGGCCTTTAATGAGCATTTACAGTGATTAAATTCTTAGAGTATCTGATTTTAAGAGTACTTAAGTATTTTACTAAATATAGGTTCAAAGTTGCACTAGTCAAAGAGACATGGCGTTGAAAAACAAGAGAGTTGATTTGTGCATGAGGAGAGCAATCACTTTTTTTTTCTAAAACCAAAAAAAACTGAACACCTCAAAATAAAAAAAAATAAAAAAACTTCAAAAAGCTCTCTTCAGTATAATGGATAAATAAAATAATGGTAAGTAAAATTAAAAAGTAAAAGCCTTCTTGCACTGGATGTGCTGGTTTCAGCCTCATTGCCAGCTGCAGTCATGTCCTCATGTACTCATGCCTACGACAGTTACACTCACCCCCCTAAACCTCACTCCCATCCGGGTCACGGCACCAAATATAACCGGTTCTACTTCGCCTTGCTCCGAGCGGAATTCGAACCGCTGTCTCCGGCGTGGGAGGAGGGCGCTCTAACAAGGAGGCTAAAGGCCACGGCCCCTAGCATCAGTGAGTGAGGTTTACACGCACAACTCTTACTAGCCTACGACAGTTACACTCATATCATATATAAAACACCTGTGATTCACAACTACTTGCTAAGGAGCTCACATTCATGTAAAGTAGTTGACAAGTTTGGGTAAGGGCAAAACGCAAAAGATATAGTACTTTCAGTGCCCTGTAGTTGGCGATATCACTTCTTTTGTAGCAGAAATAAACTGCTGCAGAAAAAGCTAGGTGCCATGCAAAATTTAGTCTCCGCCTCAGACGTCACGCCCACGGACCGTTGGCTGAACATCTGATGCATACGGCACACAAAATTGGAAACACTTCGGGAGTTTCGAAGTCGTCATCTGATTGGTTGAATTATGCAGGATTTCCAGGAGACGTGCGTGTTGCGTTCTTTAACGTTCCACCTGGAAACAAATATGCCGTGACGCCAAACCCCTTCATGTTAGAAGAAAGCCGTAATGTTTACAACTGTGACAATGAGCTCTTATCAGGATCAACTAAACGATGGATTTTTAAAAGTATGTGAAATATTTAAAGTTTGCGGCATAGAATCTTTAAAATATGTCCAAGAGTTTTACACACGGTCTGTTATTGTGGGGACATTTCCACGCCCCTAATCATGGCGTGGCACAAAACAAAACGTGATTGGTTGCTTTATCTGTCAGTCGTATGGCCTCTTGGGCGGTCCTTGGCCATTCAAAGCGGCCATGGTTCCCAGACCTTCTGCCGCCAGTCTGAAGGTCTGCAAAATATACTTAAAAATAAAATGTAGTAAAGTAGAGAGTAAAAGTTGCTAATATCTTTGATACTCAGTAAAACTACAGAGTATTCAAAAAGATACTCGAGTACAGTAATTAATTACATTTACTCAAATACTTTACACCACTGGAATTGGACTGTTGCCAACAGGATATGGGTGTGTTCCAGTGACTGTTTATGTTGTAGAGTAAAACGTGAAAATATCTTGACCTTGTGTTAACCACAGACCTTATTTCAGGTATTCAACCAGAAACCCAATTAAAAATCAACTGACTTCAGGATAATGTGCTAAAATGCTAACTCGTTTCTGGGTTTTAGCCTACAAAAATACGTCCTCCTTGCAGCACTCTCTTCATCTGTCGGTCAACTGTGATATTGCAGAAATATATTTTTTTTGACAAAGTAATGGTACTTTTGACATCTTTAGTGCAGACAGGAGGGCAAAAACCTGTGTGAATGGCCCAGTAGTTGATTCTCGTGCACAAAGCAAGACACATACTGTCATGACAATGGCATGATGTATTCACCGGAAATGTTACTGAAAAACTTAAAACACTTTTTTTTTTTTTTGCTGCCTTGCAAGCACGGCCATTTCCCTTAGTAAATGCAGATCTAGCCTCTGTAATACAGCACAGCTTTCAACTACAAGTGTTTCTTCTCAGTTGGCTTGTATACAGTTGCATATTCGTCATCATCACCTTCTGCTCTAAATAGCTCAGCAATATTGACATTCATAACCAATCGACGGATGTTGTCGTCAAGGTGATGTCCAGCCTATGAAACACAACTCATCGGACACATATACCATTACACGCTTTGGCAGACGTGACCGCGATTGCAAGGGCACGCATGCTCTCAGTGGCTTTCTCCAACTGTTTGCATGATGCTGCAGCACACGTGAATGCCGTAGGGACTTTAAGGGTGGAAATGTTTGTATTGCTCTGCTCTGGTTTCAAGGTCTGAGGCGTGGTTGTTTTGTTGCACTGGTGCTGGATGGGGAATCTGGTTTCAAGGAATTATAGCATCTTGATCCCCATCTAGACTGGTGATGATCTTAAGGGAAATTCATACAGGATGCATTCTTACATTGAAACCGATGTAGTTCAGCAGTGCTTTTATTCCCATACGTCTCCCATAACTCCCATATATCTTATATACATATATGAAGTGGACTTATTCTTATGGTCCAATGTGATAAGTCACATGGTATTTACAGCACATAGATTGGTTTTATATATAATATACATATATAATATAAGATTTCTTCTTATTACTAATATTGAAAACAGTTGTGCTGTTTAATATATAAATAATTTTTATCATTTTTATTTAATATTTATTTATTTTCTGTATAGGGTTTTTGTAGGCTAGTTCAGCCTGTCAGAGATCAACGCGTTCATTCTCTGTGTACAGTCGAGCAATAACTCTTGGAATTGAAGTCGGTTCTGTGTGGGTTTGTGAATGCAGGTACTGTGTGTGGAGAGCTGGCACACGGTGAGGTCTGAATAGAAAGCTGGACATGAAGTTTGGTCTGACAATAAATAAAACTGTTTAAAATACAACTTTCAAAAGATGATTTAGATTCATTTTCACTTCAATTTTTTAACCTAAAATCTGTATTCTAGGATAAGTTTTGTCTGTACACTCTCAGAAAATAAGGTACTAATATGCATTTTTAAAGCACAAATATGTACCTTTTAATGTACTTCTTTGTACCATTTAGGATTTAAATATAGTACAAAGATGTACCTTTTGTACCTTAGAGTACCACTGCAGTGACAGCTTTGTATACATTTTTTTCTGAGCGTGTAATATTCTGTTTGTTTTATTTTTAAACAATAAAAAAATCTGTGGTAGTTCTTTTAGAAAACTGAAAATGAACAAAAATACTGTTTTAAAGAAATGTTCCAGGTTTAATACAACATAAACTTTATCGACAGCATATGCTATTTGTGTTGTAAAGTTTTCTAAATCACATTTTAATGATAACTACTGGTTATGTGCTGTCGATTCGCTCCGTGTAAGCATTTATTTCATGGCACATGTTGCATCTCTTTCTGGTATCCTTGGGCACATAATGTAGAAGTTACAAAGTTTAGCAGCTTGAGAGCGGCTTTTTCCATAGACTTCCATTGCAAGCACATTACTGTAAACACATTTTTTGTTTTGTGTTTACAAACTGAGGGTTGAATCAAAATCATTTTCTATTATAATCAAGAGAATTCATATTCAATCTGGAACATTCCTTTAATTTCAGAGTCCAAATGTGGTCCTGAAATCAAGGTCATGAAATGGAATTATTCAAATCCTGTGTTTTCTCATGAATTTTATTTGTATTTTTTCTTGAACATCCTGAATGCATTTCTACCCCATTTGGTTTGGAGAGATAGTCTGCTGGTGTTGAGTCTAACCTTGCTCTGTTGCAAATGTCGAGAATGTCACACTTTCCCATTCAGATTGCTCACTGAAAAAGTACCCACACATGTTGTTTTTCTTAGACGTGCCAGCTGAACCAGGAGAAGGGTTTACTCAAGTCAGGGACTAATTAAATGCATTCCTCTCAGACGGTGAAACATGTGCATGACAAATGACAGGACATGTACCTCCAAACCAGTAGCGCCCTTTTCTCTCGTTTGCTCTCTCTCCTTTAGATTTTATTGCATGAATCAGCCGCAAATGTTGTTGTTTTTCCCAGACATGCCAACTAAAGCAGGAGAACGAAGTCCAAATTAGTCAAACGCACCAGACACATTTTCAGACAGCCCAATGCTTCCATACTTAGTCACAAAGTGGGAGAAAAACACAATTACACCACTTTACCATCAAGCAGCTTGTCCCTGAGTTCCAGTATGTGACAGAGCCACGAAATATATACTTTGGACCTCGATGAAGTCACAGTTGAGTGAGTTTCACAGTAAGTCTGTAGTAAGAGGGGGAGATTACTTGGAAATGGCATGTGTGACGGTTTTTCCAAGCGGGACATGAGCTGTGTCACTAAGTTGGCAGCATGGTGCCCAAAGTCCTTCTGTGTGCTTCAGCCGCTCAACTCACATTCAGGCATGGAAATATTTTTTGTAGAAACAATTATTATTTTTTTTTTTTTGAATTCTTTGATGAATAGAAAGTTCAAAAGAACAGGATTTATTTTAAAAGAGAAATCTTTTACAATTTACATTTCTTTACCGTCAATTTTGATGACAATTTCTTTAAAAGTAAATTTCTTTAAAAAGTAAAATAAAATCTTCCTGACCCCAAACTTTTGAACAGTAATGTAGATCTGGGAACAGCGGACATGTACAGGCCTAGACCCTTAATTCTGTCTTTCTTGTTTGCAATCTATGTTTCCTCTGCTGATCTTTCTCTCTCATACCCTCTTTTTTTATTTCTGTCTCCTTCACTCTATTGTTCCATCTTTTCTTCAGTGCCCTCGTCACTCTCTCTGTCTGTCTCTTTCTTATTCAGCTTGTCTCTCCATGGATCTCTTTGATAATGTTTGGTAAATACAGTCATGTCTCATCACTGTTATTTATAGTATTTCTGAGAATGTGTGTGTCTGTGTGTTCGTGTTTGTGTGTGTGTGTGTGTGTGTGTGTGTGTGGAGTGTCCATGCGATAGCCTATTTATATAATTTTATTTTTCTTCAGTGATATGTTGTCTGTTTTATAGGTCTGAAATACTGCTTTCAGAATCTAATGAATATCATTACATGTGTTTGCTAAGGCAGGCTGACAGACTGCTGATTTAAACACTTGTATGTGTTTTATGTACAGATCCACTATTTTAATGTGTTTTTTTTTTGTTTCTGACTGTTTACTTGAAATATTCAATGACAGCAAAAACTGTTTTCAACATTGATTATAATAAGAAATGTTGCGTGAGCACCAAATCAGTATATTAGAATGATTTCTGAAGGATCATGTGACTGAAGACTGGAGTAATGATGCTGAAAATTCAGCTTTGCATCACAGGAATAAATTATAATTTTAAAATGTATTAAATTACAAAACTGTTATTTGAAATTGTAATAATATTTCACAATATTACTGTTTTTATGGTTTCTTTGAACATTTAAAAAAAGTTTTTGCTTTGGTGACATGTGGTATTAGAATTGACTACTGAAAGTCAATATACCTTCCACCCAATATACAGTATGAGGCAAATCATGAATTTCCTGCTTTTATTACGGTTACGAAACGCAAGTCAAAATGTTCCTTCACTGGTCGTTTGTATGTGCAAACACAACTCACATTTCTTGTTGAAAATGAAAAAAAAAATTTAGATTCTGCTGCCCCTTCATAACACTATCTTTCATTACAGCACTTGGTGGAGAGGAAAAATCCAATATATGTGGTGAATTATGACTTTTCACACAGTTCATGCTCGGTTTCCAATTTGGGAACTTGAAACCGGTGCCAAGTTAAAAAATAAAAAGTACTCAAATTTCCAAAAGAAAAGAAAAAAAAGCATCAGCGCTGTCTCTCATTAAAACACTTTTTGAGCAGAAACATCCAATATAAGAGGTGAATTATGAATGTTCTGCTTTATTGAGCTACTGATGTGAAGCTGAGACAGATAGTGTAACAGGAAATGTTCATTCCCTCATAGTTATTTCTTTGTGTGCTGAATCTGAGGTCACTCATCGGGAACACAGTCTGTGTGTAACCGGTGGAGCAGGTGCAGTGGTTCCAGACTCCTTTGTAAGCAGATTTACCTCTTGTATTTCCACACGCTTCAGCATTGTGAAAGACCCGCATCAACAAAACTACCGATCTGATGCTCCACTCGACTACTGTCTGTATGTCTGTTCTGTCAGCTTTTAAGCGCCAGTGAATATTTTTGACATCAGACAGCACCACAAGGTCAAACGCATGCCGACATACGTCTGCTAAGCTCACAGTCTTATCGGTGCAAGTATTTTCCATACAAAACTGCTTATATAGTGGATTGGCGTAAATGGCTATATAATATCCACATGCCCTGGTCAAAGGCACATTGAGGACATCTGTGAACAGCTTAGCAATTGAGACTCTCCGGTCCTCACCTGACACTGCTGTATGCTGCTGACCCTCCATTAACAGACCGCTTCCTGTCCAGATGTAACGCATATGTGTGCCAAGCCCACCCTGCGTGTGACAGACACACACAGAGTGGAAAACTTTCACATAAATTTTCTTTTTCTGTGTTTCTGCTAAGAGCTTCCAGTGAAAGGCATTAGCACGGAATTAGGCTGCAGAAACACGTCCGTGGCCTTTCCATCTGTGAGATTTTAGCTGCGGGTTTCACAATGGGCCGTAAGTTTGGAATAGGCACAGCTGGCCGTGTGCGACACAAGTGTTTCTCCATCTTTACGATCCCTGGGAGAGCTTTGAAGTAATTTCTTACATTTCTGATGTGCTTTCAAAGCATTTACGCTGTGTCCTAAACAGGCCCAGTGTGAAAAGCTAAAAATGTGTCTGTTCATACTGAAAGCAAAAATGCTGCGTGATGCAATACAGTTGTAACCAATCAAATTATATTTGATGTTCCGTATACAATAATTTGTATTTTGTGGTATTAGTGGTATTTTTGACCATTGACGTTTGCAATTTGCAGTAGTGTGTCTGTTTATTTATATTATATATAAAGTTTTTCCTCTGTGCCTCTAATAGAAATGTACTAATTGTATGTGTGTGTGTGTGTGTGTGTGTGTATATATATATATATATATATATATGGCCAATCAATTTAATAACAGATTTTGTTATAAAATATATGAATATTTAAATTATTTTTTAATAAATCAATTAATTATCATTTTTAAATTTAGCCAAAGTTGTTTTGCCATTCAAATGGTTACATATTTTATGTTTTTATGTTAAAATCATAAACCAAATCTCAGTATGTCTGTAGTTTCTTGGTCTTGAATATGTTCTGCGTTTTTAGAATTTGCAATTAGTGGTGAATATCATAATTAGCAGTGATTGCTGATGAAAGCATGCTATTGCTATAGGGTTAGTTTTTTTTTTTTAAGAAATTGTGGCATTACTTTTTAAAGTTCCAGTGATGCATACATTGGAAAAATTCAGTGATTTTAAGTAGGATTGAATAATGAATAAAGCACAAGTGTATTTTATTGTTAATACATAGGATTATGTTTTTTAAGAAGTTGTGCCATTTCTTTTTAAGGTTCCAGTGACACAAATACATTTGCAAGGATTGAATGATTTAAATAGGATTAAATAATCAATGAAATACAATAACCCTATACCCAGCAAAGACAGAGCGATTCTGATTGACTTTTTTGCTGTTTACAGACGCTAGTGTTGTCACAGAGACAAGTGTGATTTACCAGAACAACTATTTTAGATATCTGGAAAACTGAATGGACTTTTTATATGTAGTATTTAAAAAAATGTTTCATATCCATCTTTTTCTTCTGCCATCTCTATTTCATACTCACACTCACTCACTCTCCCTCTCTCTCTCTCTCTCTCTCTCTCTCTCTCACACACACTCTGTCTGTCTGTCTGTGGTCTCTAGATGAACAGTGATTTTTAGTTACTGTTGCTATTTTTATTCCACTCCCACAACCTGGCATTGAACTCAATATCTGGGTAAAGCTGGTAATTAAGCCCAAACTGTTATAGAAGCTAAGGGTGCCAAAGCATTGACATTTACCTTCTGTGGCTCTTAAATATTGCCTACAGTATATTTATCAGCACCTGCCCACCCAAAGGTCACCAATTCAAGCTCTGTGCCAAGGGCCACAAACCAATATACCGGAGACATGTGTTTAATGCTGATTCCTGATTCATTATTGAACCACAGAAATGCCTCTATTTGGATGTTAGCTTCTCTAAACATAGTATAGATAATGATTAATTATTCATATTTCCCCATGAACGAGCTGATTCGCAACAACTCTCACTTTTTTCATGCTTCCCTAAGATCCTTTCTCTCTTTTTTGAGATGAGTATTTTCCCCCATGTACATTCTATGAGTGCGGTGCAACAAAATCGTCCCCAGCAAAGCTGTTAGCTTATCATCAGCAAAGCTGTCTAGACTGGAAGCACCATTTCTGTGTCATATCGTGTCACAACGTGGAGTGCCTTCACTTAATGAATGGACTCTAGCTACTCTACATAGGAAGATACTGCTCTATATGATATATATATATATATATATATATATATATATAGGGCAAAAATAGGCCCTGTCCCAAATGAGATTGAGGGAGTCCCATTTGTCATTTTAGCTTTCAGAAGAACACCCTTCTGAAAGCTAAAATTATGAATTTGGGACAGCGCCATAGACTGGCAAACCCATCTCTTCAGTGCTGCTCACGCGAAAAAAGATAAATATTCTATATAATATATGAAATACGTAAGCAACATCACACGACCAAGGGTGATGTTTTCCCGACTATCAGCACGATTGCAAATGTGACATTGATTTTATACAACAGGAGTTCAATAAACAAGTAGTTAATATTAACTGACTTATATTTTAGACACATTATTGACTGTTTTGCTCCATTTCGCTAACGAAAATAGTTCTAAGCAAAGCCTTAGAAGATCAGGGGCCCGTTCTTCATACGTCGCTTATTACATCCGAGATGAAATGTCACATCCAAGATGATATCATCGCGCTAATCAGGATCTGGCTAATTCGGTTCTTCGAACACACCTGTTGTTGATGATTAGTATGGCTGGATTGAGTTATCTGAGATAATTGCTCGTTCATGGGTTGGTTTAAAAGGGGCTATGTATCGATACACGAAACCACGATCAGCAATGTAGCGATTGGCTGGCGGCAAGACAGCAATGTAATGACATCATGTAATTAAAAAAGACACCTGACAAAAAACGTGACAAATTTTTGGACTTTTATAAGGAAACAGCCAAGCGAACAAAACTACATAAATGTTATAATAGATAAATGAAATTGCACTTTTTATTTTATTTTAATTTTTTTACATGATTCCCAATTATT
>NW_015652285.1:1771791-1775641 GCF_001515625.1 Sinocyclocheilus rhinocerous | reverse complement strand
ATTTGTTACGTGACAGCATTATTTAAAGTTTCTTAAGGGTCAAGATCATGTTATCTGCATCTCCTGCGCTCCGTCAAGCCACTCCCATAATAGCTGTCATTGCTCAAATTAATGCACGACTCTACATGATCTGTATAGCATGTGTGTAAGACTCGAATACAATTATGAAGTAATCATTTTATGACGAATAAACCTTTCACTGGGTAAAACTGGCTGTGTCTATAGTATTAAAGACTGCACAAAATTATTATATTATTTTTAAATTAATTTTAAAATGATTATTATTTTAAATTATTGTCCCTGGATTAGTAGGGGTATTCTTGTAATAAAGTAGCGGTGGTAACGGACAGATTTTAAGTATCGATTCTGCTTAAAATGATGCGATCTAATCCTGTTTACATGAAATAAGCCTGCTCCTGAGCAGGTTTAAGCTTACGGACCTGTTGCTATGACAGCAACTCCGGGATGAGCTTCGAAGAACCAAACGATCCAAGATCATGCCAAATCGTCAACAATCAAATCCAGCTAACCGAGTTAGCGATGTACGAAGAACGGGCCCCAGTTGTGCAACACAACAGTGTTTTGTTTTTGAATGATTCAACCATTTTTTTATGAATCGGGTGAGTCAATGACTCACTCATTAAGACAGTGACTTGCCGCCATCTACTGGTGGTTTGGCACAAACACATATATACTTTTGCAGCTTTTACAGATGTTTTTAATTGCTTTTGTCGGTCAATACCGATTATTGGCCGATACATCTGTGCATCCCTAATATATATATATATATATATATATAGTTTTTTTTCATGAAACTCTAGAAGACACATCCCCATAGGTTCTAACTCAATCTGATATATTCACATTATTACTCGCATGGCGCTGCTGATTGGTTTCTTTACACATCAGCAGCCAATGAGCTTGCTGCTCAACATTCAAATACTTGGCTAGTGCTTGCAGTTGCAGCACGCTTCAGAAACCCTCCACCTTCCCCAGCTCCACCTGTATAGATCTGCTATGGAGTGATTTCATGTATATTATTTATGGGGGTTATTTTATGTTATATGTGCAGCAGCAGTATTCCTTACATGTTCACTGCAGCATGTCTGTGGATATATTGGCAGTAGCAAGTCTCAGTACTTGCTGTGCTGCAGCAACAGCAGCATAGCAGATCTATTCCGCCAAGACCAAACACATTAACACATTTAAGTTAAATCTAAGGAACTGTGCTCTCGTTTTTATTTTTTATTTTTTTTATTTTTTTTTGCGCATCAGGCGTCTCCCTCTGTTACTGTTTGCTTGACTGGATTGACCTGTAAGTACCTGATTAACTTCCTGTTGCCTGATCTCAGAATCTCACCATTGATTGCACATGACATGCCTGAGTGCACAGCTCTCCATCTTGAAGCTGAGGGAGGAGAGCAGTTCGGGGTGGGAGTGTTTCATTGACTCGAAAATGAAAACAAGGGTTTTCTCAGCTGGCGGTCTGATCTTTGCCCTCAGGCATCCATCTGACATGACCACAGCTTGACACTTATCATATCGCATTTGTTTTAATGCAATAATCACCTGACCTTTATGAGCTATATCTCTGGAGTGAGAGAGAGAGCGAAATGGAGACAGTTATGTGGATGTGTTGGAAATTATTTGAGGGTGCGAAATGTTGAAGAACAGTTACGATTCGAATCTGCAATGAAATGAACACGCTAATCAGTCAAAGCTCAGCCAACATCAAATTCGGCTTCCACATTCTGCATGCTAATATAATGCATTTGCAATGATTGTTCTCACGCTATTTTAAACCTCTTAGTGTGTCATATCTTGTACCAAAATTTGCTTTTGCTCTCCTGCTTGGCTTAATGAGTAAGTGAAACTTTGAATTTTGATACACATTTAGAGAATTTCATGCAAAGGTGAGCTTTATCATAGAACAATCAAGTGTTTACCTAAGAAACAAAGCCTTCTCTCTGTTTTTCTCTGTGCTGGAGTGCTGGAAATTCAGTATCGGGATCAAAGCACTCTTTATTTTCGCTGTATGTATCAAATGCATTTTCCAGAAAGACCTTCAGAAAATCTCTGAGAAATGTTTGCACTTGTCACACAGTCGAACTGCTTCATAAATTTCAAAAGGCCACTTTCATGGAGTCACTGCTTTCCACTGATCAGTCACATCGATAACATTTTAGAGTTCTTGTGCTGCTGCTTTGATCTGTGATCTGCTTCAAGATTACTGATTTATGGCCTTCCTATTGTATATAGCAAGGACACCAAGTTTAATAAGCAATTCATTATATTCTAGTACTAAATTATTGTTTTAAATTATAAATCCTACTGGTTCAGTTCAATTTCGTCTGTTGTGTGATTCAGTTCAGGTGATTCTAAAGATTCAAATAAGAGATTCACAACACTATTGTTATTTTGTACAGGCTTGTGTTGTGACAAACCTTTTGACACCAAATTTAATATAATATTTTATATCTTTTTATATCTAAATGCAAGTAGTTTTACAAAAACTTCTGTACAGTAGGTCATTTTCTTGAGTGTGCAATATAATGAAATAAAGCAACATATATGTTCGGTATTATGTTCCCTTTAAAGGGGTCATATGATGCTGCTAAAAAGAACATTATTTTGTGTATTTGGTGTAATGAAATGTGTTTATGCGGTTTAAGGTTAAAAAACACATTATTTTCCACATACTGTACATTATTGCTTCTCCTCTATGCCCCGCCTTTTTGAAACGCGAGAAAAATTGTGAGATGAAAAAAAAAATCACAATTACCTTTTCTGTGGTGGAAACAGGCTTCCATAATTTCCAGATTGACACATGAAACAGAATTCAAATGAGCAGTCATTTTCATCACTTTTCATCACTTCGTGACAATTTAAAAATGTTTATTGTGGAATAGTGTTTAAATAGTATGGTACTGTATCACATACTATTTTAAAAAAGAAGTATACAGTGCATATTGTGCAGTATGTAAAAGTTTGGATTCCAAGTGTTTGTACATTGATGTGACACAGTATTGGAGATGACACTGGAGGAAAGTAGAGGACCCTGGTTGGTTGATTAGTTGAACGCTAAATGAACAGATGTGTCTGTGATGTGAACTGAGCATCACAGGCGGCTTTTTTCCTCCAAACCCCAGGACACAAACCACGAAACATATCTGGAAACCCTGTCATCAAAACCACTGCAGCTTCTCTCTCATTTTTCTCACTGGCCTCATTTCCACCGCAAAAGTAGAGCAAAGCTCAAGCTTAAGTAATAGCAGGGAGTTAGAGAAATAGATACACAACATTGAAAGAAAGTGATTAACATCAGGGATTTCCACTTACAGTTTTTCTTTCTCTGAATACAGTAGATTCTTGAGAAAGTGCTAAGGAGTGGAGGAGAGCTGAATGGCCCGAGAGGCAGAGGAAGGTATAGAGGAAGTTTATCTGCAGGGATTAGAGTTTGCAGCTGCCCACAGAGATTACTGAGCGTGTGTCAGGAGGATTACTGGACAGAGACCCAAACATGGACTCCATGTGTGCAGCCTTTATACTTGCATCCATGTCTGGGTCATTGCACCCTAAAACCAAAAGGAAGAAACAAGAAATTTTATTTTGCTGAAATAAAATGAATTTGTATTGTGAAATAGTCATGGTAATTAAGTATATTTGCCCTGCAATCCTGCAATACTGTAATATGAAAAAACCTAAAAAACACATTTATAATCCCAAAGTTTTATATAGACTATATTCAAGAAACTACAGAAAGAATTTGATATTTTAAATACCATTTAAATTGCATAGATAATATTTAATATACATTTAGTATTATTTAATATATAACATAGATATGTGC
>NW_015652285.1:1766582-1771708 GCF_001515625.1 Sinocyclocheilus rhinocerous | reverse complement strand
CACACACATATTTATATATATATATATATATATATATATAGATAGATAGATAGATGCATTTGAAAAATAGTTGAGTTGGACATCATGGTGTACATCAAATTTCAAAATCATAATATTTGTTGCATTGCCTATCATTTATGTTAATCTAGAATCATTGCATTAAAGTGATTTTACTGTAAATTATGTTTGTACTGAAATTATAAAAATACTCGATAATAATAATAAAACTCAGTAATATGACTCAGTAATATGTCCAGACACAATATAGTACTGCGAATCATCCAGCCCAGGAAGCCTCCAGCCGTGGCATTAGTGCAGACTGGGTAGATATGCAGTTTTTGCAGTTTTCAGATTAAAGAGATCACCGTTTCCCAGAGCGCATCACTCCCCTTTTGCAGCTATCCATTACGCGGCCATTCAGTTGTAGTGCTTGAGAGGTCGTGAGGGAGGTTTTATGCAATTTATTCAGTCTTACAGACCCCCAGACACACAATAGCGGTTTTGGCATCTGCTGCCACTGACAGGAATAAGCTCATCGTTGTTGCTTGTTTTCACGACTGTTTTCATGTTGGTTGTGTAAGAACCGTGGGTATGAGGTATGCGAGTCGGGTCTCTTACCAAAGGCAACAGATGGGCACAGGAGGTCAGTCCATAGCTCTGTGCCCGTTCCACAAGTTGGGAAGCTTGGCTTGAGCGTGTGGAAGGAAAGTCTTACCTCAAGAGGGTCAAACAGTTGAATAATGGAGAGCTGCCCACAGCGAGTGTCCGCTCGGCTCCCGCTCCTCTGCACTCTCTCAGCAGCAGCAGTCAAGGTAAGACCTCCGTAACCCAGAGTGAGAATCATGCGATGCTTTGAAATGGCATGCTTTTTTTGTGCAGTCACTTGCAATCTTTTATTTTTATTTCACTCCCCCCACCTACAATCCCTGCCGGTACGAGACCCGAATCCGCAACCTTTGGGTTACGAGTCCGACTCTCTAACCATTAGGCCACGACTTCCCCCAATGTCATTTGCAATCACCACCTGCACTCTCCGCTACCTGCGATGTCACTTGCAATCGACAAAAATGGTGCGTGTTGCCAATGGAGACGAGACGCTGTAGTGGTTAAATGATTAAAACTAATTTAGTACCATAACGTACAGGGTCCTGCAAGTCATGTGTAGGAGAAAAAGACAAGACCCGCAAATCCGTGGCCACAGGACAGCAGAGTATGAACATGATGAGCAAAGTCTCTCGTTAAGCGCTTTCCTCCCGTAGAAAACCATAAACACTTAATAGGGCGTAATGTACTAAGATCAGATCAAATTCGATATACAGGTTATTAATATAATGTTTATGTATATGTAAATAGTGTTTTACTTCCATACCACAAAACGCGGCAATGTGGCATAACTAACTAAGATGATAAAGATCAAATTCAGTATTAGTATTATTGTTGACGCATACTAAATACAGGCAAGCAGATATGAAATGCATTAAGAAAGTGATATCAAAAGGAACAAATCCATACAGGCAAGCAGACGAGCTCAGAACGCAATGCGTTAAATTGCACGTTGTGTTCATATATTAGTCATCTGTTTGCCTTGTAGTACATAATAGTAATAAACTCTGTCAAATTTTGAATCTTTTAATAGCACTATCTTAATACATTTAAGCCTGTACAGTATGTGGAAATAATGTGGGTTTTTTTTACCTTAAACCGCATAAACACATTTCATTACACCAAATAGACAAAATAATCTTTTTAGCAACATCATATGACCCCTTTAAGTGTTTATGGCTTTCTACAGGAGGAAAACGCTTAACGAGAGACTTTGCGCATTGTGTTCATATTCTGCTGTTCTGTGGCCACGGATTTGTGGGTTTTGTCTTTTTCTTCTACACGTGACTTGCAGGAGCCTGTACGTTATGGTACTAAATTAGTTTTAATTGTTTAACCACTGCAGCGTCTCGTCTCCATTGGCAACACGCACCATTTTTGTCGATTGCAAGTGACGCCGCAGGTAGCGGAGAGTACAGGTGGCGATTGCAAGTGACATTGTAATTTTGTTTCTTTTTTCTTGTCTTCACCACCTGGCTACTGTTGTAAAATGTTGAGAGATTCAATGTAAATAAATAAACAAATAAAATAAAATAAAACTAAAAAAAGATTGCAAGTGACGTCACTTGCGGAAGCGCAGGTGTCTGAGAGTGCAAGTGCATGTCTGCAGCCAGACCCTTCTTGCAACCATAGTTGGCTAACGAACGATGCTTTTGGGAAACACACCCCTGAATGATTTGTTCTTGAGTTTGGATTTCAAATTTGAACTCACTGACTAAATTATCTGGTCACAGAGGTTAGAGTAACTGCTCACTGAATTTATCAGTGTATAACGACTATGTTTTGGCCTGTTTATCACAAAAAACTATTGTTGTGATTTCAGTGGAACATTTATGATGTCTTTTTTGTAATTTTGCAGCCTCACTCCTCATTACTTTCACTGTAGTGAAAACAGTGGCCAGCAGGCCAGGGTACCATTTTTATTTTACGAAAGATAAAGTCCATACAGGTTTGGAACAACAATAAATGATAGTGACAACCTTTCATTTCTGAGTAAACTATTCCTTCTTTTTTTTTCCTTCAAATGCAAGCAACCATATTAGGTGCCTTCCTTAGGCCACAAGGGTCTCTTTTTTTGTGGGTCTCAAACCCACAACCTTCCAGTTTCTGATCGTAAACCTTTGACACTACAGAGACTACTCACACCACAACAAGAAGCTTTGATAAGAGTTTGGTGAGTGTGCATGAAATCCATTGTCAGATTTTTTTTTTTTTTTAATTAAGAGGCTATATTTGCCCCCTGGAGCTGATTGATATTCAGTGTCATATATTTTTTGTCATATTTTCATATAAAAACACAGTTTATCTGTTTATGTCAGATACTTTAAATTGAATCATTAATAGAATAATTGAATCACTTTTACTAAAATACATTCTAAATCTGAACAATTGTGAATGTTACCTACAAAAATGGTCATATTCAAATATATTTCATGTAGACAATACCTGTAAATAATACACAAGATATAATACAAATACTGCTATACTAGAATACTTGTTTTATATTATATTTTAGATAAATTTTCTTTAGGGATGAAGTCTTACATTCATTGGGGAATTTTGTCACCTTTCTGTAGCATTTTTGCCATGAGCCCTGGTTAATTTCTGACCCTGGATATAGCAGAACCAGGCTTGTGCATCATCTTTGTAACCTCTTGGGTGTCTGACAAATAATGGACATTTTTTTTCCTGAAGTATGCTTCTCACTTGGGCCTTCAAGGATAATGTGCCTCTTTAACAGGCCTGTGGTTGTGCTGGCATGTTTTACTGGTGCGAATGGCAGCACCTGCACTTGACCAGTAAGTGACAATTTATCAGTGTGTTCACAGTCTGGTTGGTGGGTGTAACAAAGCTATTTGCACTGTTGAGACTAAAGATGAACCTGTATTAATGGCTCATTCAGTTTATGAGTAGGATCCACATGCATGCCAGGTTACCCGTATATTTAAACACACACGCTCTTGTTTTGTATGTTACCTGGGAAACTGTTTGGGTTGCACTGGTGCAAGATGGGCAAAGGAACTGTGAGAACTTGGTACTGGACTGGCAGACGAGACTGTGGCTGCCAGCGTAGTGTCAAAGCGGTGGTGACCAAACTTTCATTAGATTGGTGGAAAAGTAGCATACAGGCTACAGACATTAGACAGACTGTGTTGGAGTCCATGGGAAAACTTTTGCCTCTTTTGAAGGGGCAGCCAGAGCAAAATGGAATTTATTATCCAGTTTGAAGAGCTTATTGCACTTTTTGAAGGTCTACTGTGTCAGAGTGAATTTCAGGACTGTATGAATGCTGGTAAAATAATCTGGGTGCTTTCCCTTATGAAGAGAATAGATATGATTATTTCCCACCATGAAGTAACTCTACTATTAAACGCAAAAGTTGTCATCATTTTTGAGAGTTTGACAGTTTGGGGAGTGAAAACATCTTTTAAATTCCCTAAATTATCATTCTGTTTGTCTACAGAATTGTTCATTCTTGTAATTGTGATGGTTGCAGCTGTAAACTAGAAACATGAATGTTGGTTTGATGTTAGCTATACATTTGTCGCAAGATATTAGAGGTCCGGTAGGGGTGGAAATCTGGCCATATGGTATTATATTGACATCTGCGTCACAATGTGAAGTTCTTGTGATTGTTTATATCTGTATTATGTCTTATATTATGAACTACCAATCAAAAGTTTGGAAATTATTTTAATTCTATTATTGAACAAGGATGCATTAAATAGATTAAAAGTGGCAGTAAAGATATGTGTAATGTTACAAAAGATTTCTATTTTAAATAAATGCTGTTCTTATGAACTTTCTATTAATCATAGAATCCTGAAAATGTTTTTACAAATGTGTAAATGTCAAGACACATCTCTGTTTCTGTTAATTTTTTATTTTTTTCTATCAACTTGGACAGCTCACAGTATCCAAAATAATGACGTAATTGAATTTGCAAGTAGTTGTTCAGTTCAGTTCTGTACAGACTGTGCAAATTGAATATGCAGTTGTCACTACCTGAATTTTTCCGTAGTGAATTTGGTTATGAAATGCAGTTTCCACTCCTGTAAATAACCAAACTCAGTGTGAACAGAACAGGATTAAGCACTCGGTAGGTGTGTGACAAGCAAATTCACTTTTTCATGTATAACGTGATGTAAGTGAATATTTTGTAAATGTGTCAAGTTTTCCACGTGTTTGTCAGCTTATACGTTTGGCTGGTGTTATGTACGTCAGCCCACATGTACGTGTCGATGTGAGAATGTGAGATGTTTCATCTGCCCCACACAGCTGCTGCTCCTGCAGGGATGTCTGGGAGGGAAAGCTCACGTGTTTTCATTTTTCTCTCTCTGTGGGAGTATCTCTGGTGCTCCATGGAGCTTCAGTAAACGGCAATAAGAGCTGCAGGGGCTGGTGCATTTGAGCAGTCATCTGTAAACTCCTCAACTGTCATTTAAAAGAATAGGTTAGCTAGAGCCAAAGAAACTCAATATTTTCACATTCACACAATATATATATATATGTATATGTGTGTA
>NW_015652285.1:1761929-1765863 GCF_001515625.1 Sinocyclocheilus rhinocerous | reverse complement strand
TATATATGTGTGTTTTTCATAAAGACATTAACATAAATCTCTTTTGCTCACTTTTTCTGTTGTGTAGATTCTGTGTTTGTAAAATGAATTCACATTCAAATGAATTCATCGAGTGTTTGTGTTTGTGATTGAGCCCGTTTGAGTTGGACAATGCCTCGCGCTGCAGGCGGTGTCAGTGGCTCTGAATCTTTAAGCAGGCTGCTCATTATTTGCTGTAGTCTGAGCTGGACATATGTAATTACAGCAGGGAGGATGTGCTGCGCTTTACTGTGGTGTTCTGTTGACTGACAGTAGATCAGTTCTGCTCAAAGCATTCAGACTGTTGAGGAAGAGCTCCTTACATCTTTGTGCTGACTTTGATGGATTATAGCGAGTATTTCTGCCAATGTGGCACGTCATTACTTACTATATACTGAGTACATTTCTGTAGTCTATGTGTGTGTGTGTGTGTGTGTGTGTGTGTGAGTGTGACTGTAGGCCTACATGTGTATCACATTCTTGTTGTGGTCAGAGCAGTAGTGTCCACTAGATGGCAATGCTATCATCCTAAAAAGGGACATTTTCATCATTATGGCTTGTTCATTGCAGGGGAAGATGATCATATTTATTTAACTAAGATTAATATGTTTGTAAACATAATTAAAAAAAAGTGAGACTTTGAGTTCAAGTCTGACAGTCCTGTTTCTTTTCACCTTTTTTTTCCTTTCCACTCTTTCCACTCCTATTGATAAAGTGGCCAAAAAACATAATGACTAATGACATGAATAAGCCAGACAAATTCACTCTTCCTGTTCTTTGAGTCATCGTAGCTTACGTCTGTCTGCCCTGATTCTGATGATTAAAACAAACATAAGGTACATTCACAGCGCAGCTGAGTGTGGCTCAAATGTAATTTTTTATATATGTATTTTTTCCATTTTATGTGTCACAGATCTGTTTTTTTCCCCCTTCCGATAATATTGTTACTAGCAAAAATACTGAACACTGCCAGACGTAAAATGTGCAAAACTTGTACTTTTAGGGGTACTGCGGCTTGTCACTGGGGCAGTACCATTAAAGGGACAACTCTGTACATTATTTACCCCTAAAAGGTGCATATTAGTGCCTTTGGGTACTAGGAGCCTTTTAGGGGTAAATAATATGCAGAGATGTCCCTTTGATTGCACTGCCCCTGACAAGCTGATGTACCTCTAAAGATTCAGTTTTTGCACCTTTTTTTTTTTTTTTCTGAGATTGAATCTGACACATTTAATTTATGATCTGGACCACTGTCATGTCTGGAAATAAATTGGAAATGCATCCATTTCTGCAATGTGAACAATCAAGAGGTTCAGTTTCAAAGTGCAATTTCAATCAAACTTGATATTCATCATAAATCGATGTATGATTTTACCCTTGGCAGGAATCATAAAACATCGTATGACTTGTTTAATACTGTATGTATTACAGAAGTGTCCAAAATATACAGTATTTGTTTAAAATATATATTACACATATAAAATATTTGTTCATGAACAGTTACAATAGAAGTTAAAATGTTAGTGCTGATGTATAGATTTAAGATAACGTTATTCTAATTGCATATAATGACAAAATAAAATATCATAATGATATTATGAAAATTGTTGAGAACTTTATAATAAACATGTAATGGTTTTACATGTACTACATATTATCTTTTAAAAGTTTGGAGTAAGTAAGATTTGAAAGAAGTGTCATATGCTCACCAAGGCTGCATTAAAAAAAAGAAAGAAGTAATTTATTCCTGTAATGACAAAGCTATATTTTCACATCCATTACTCCAGTCAGTTCAGTGTCACATGATCCTTCAGAAATCATTATAATATGCTGATTTGGTGCTCAGCAAAAAAAAAAAACTGTGATGCATTTCTTTTCGATTTCTTTGTTGAATAGAAAGTTAAGCCTTTATTTGAAATGGAAATCTTTTTGTAACATCATCCTTGCTTAATGTATTATTATTATTATTATTATTATTATGTTTTAAAAATCACCCATGTGAACAGTCAGGCTGAAATTGTGTGAATTTATGTCAGTTTTAACTCAACTTCTTCATAATTCATAAGAATTGCAGAAAGATGCTGACAGATATAGTCAAAGGATGGGCCATTTTGAAATTTGTTATGTGTGAATGTGTTTACAGTGTCCCATCTTTCCTGGTTCTGATCATTCTTACATCCAGTCTGTTCTATTGAGGTCGTGTATGACTCCCTAGAATGCATTATTAAAATGTTACCCTTTTTTACCTTCCGCCCTCATAATTAATCAACATGCAGTATGATGCCAGCCTTCACTGCACATCAGCTTCACAGGCATTGCCTCCTGTTATTTGTTTACTCCTGATGAAAGAGCCAGTGTAAGGTCTTGAATGCATGCGGGTCAGTTTAGGAACCGAACCGGTGTCTGGTATGGGCCACATTTAAAAGGTGAACAGCCTTACAAAAAACACCAGATTAGTGACTAAAATTGTTCACAAATGTTTTTTGCTCAGGAGAGTTTTTTGTACTCATTAGTGAAACTACTTGAATTATGCAGCATGTTGATGAATAAATGTCATAAATCATTTGGCGAGTCGTCTGCCATCTGGTGAAATGTGGTCGCCTCACGGTGATGTAGTCTCAGTTGACGAGTCCTGACGTGTGCGTGAGGTACGACCATCGCCGGAATGAAACTTTAATGATCTTGGTTGAAAGATTTATACTATTTAGAGCAGCAGGGGTGTGAGGCGGCATTCTCACATGATGTCCTGAATGTGGCCTCATCTCATCTTAACCTGGGAAAATTAGGCTCTCAGAGTAGAGCTATGAGAGCATGTTGCCCTGTGGGCTTCCCACATGAATGAACACTTCAAACACACAGGCCGCCTATACACCTGCCATTAACATGCATCTGGATCATATGTGGATATTCTTTAGCTGTATTACATGTATACCTTAGAATCCAATGTGTCTCTAGTGTGATCAGATAGAGTTCTGATCATTTATTTACCAGCACAAAATAAAAAGGCTTCTTGTTCTTCTTTTTAACCTTCTTTTTCTTTACCTTTATAGTTTTCTTTTTTTTCTGCTTCTTCTTCCTGCTTCTTCTCTTTTAACGTTCTTCACCTTCTTCATCTTCATCTTCTTCTTCTTTAACAACCTTCTTCTTAACCTTATTTCTGTCATGACAACTCTCGGAGGGATTGGCATGGTATCACCCCATAGCAGATCTATACAGGTGGAGCTGGGGAAGGTGGAGGGATTCTGAAGCAAGCTGCCACTGCTACGGCAAACACTAGTCATATATTTGAATGTTAAGCAGCGAACTTATTGGCTACCGATACAGGAGAGAACCAATCAGCTGTGCCATGTGATGATGTCATTATGTCAGATTGAGTTAGACCTATCGGACTGCACCATCTAGAGTTTCATGCCAGAACTCTGTATTTCTTCCTAACCACTTTCTTCTTCTTCCACCTCTTCTTCTTCCTAACCTCCTTGTTCTTCTTCTTCTTCTTCTTCTTAACCACTTTTTTTTCTTTTTCTTAAAGGGGTCATATGATGCTATTTTAAAGATCATTATTTTGTGATTTGGTGTAACATAATATGTTGACATGCTTTAATGTTCAAAAAACACATTATTTTTAAAATACTGTACATTATTGTAGGTCCTCTATGCCCCGCCTCTCTCAAACACGTAGTTTTCAACAAAGCCCCCTCCTTTGACAAGCGCAGTCTGCTCTGATTGGCCAGCTGACCCAGTGCTTTGTGATTGGCCGAACACCACAAGCACACCCCTTACCATAATTGCTAGCGTCAGCTTTCAAAGTAAATATCAAGAAAGTTAATAATGTCCTTAGTTTTACCTGAGTGAGTGAACTTCAATTTTTGGCCATGCAATATAGACAGTGTTTACTTGACTGTACACTTTATAATGC
>NW_015652285.1:1758421-1761752 GCF_001515625.1 Sinocyclocheilus rhinocerous | reverse complement strand
GTGTTAGAACGAGGCGTTTTAGGTAGGTGTGGCTGACTCTTAACTTTTATAAAGAATATCTCTTTGGATTTGAGACTTTAGTCTTTGCAACTTTACAGATCTTCTTTATGCACCAAGAGCTTGTAACACTCCAAAGAGAAAGGAAAACTTGAAATCACATCATAAGACCCCTTTAACCTTCTTTTTCTTCTCCTTCACCTTCTTAACCTTCTTCGCATTCTTCACCTTCTTCTTCTGCTTATTATTATTATTATTATTATTAATAATAATATCTTCTTCTTGTTCTTGTTCTTCTTGTTCTTGTTCTTCTTCTTCTTCTTTTTCTTCTTGTTCTTGTTCTTCTTCTTGTTCTCCTTCTTGTTCTTCTTGTTCTCCTTCTTGTTCTTGTTCTTCTTCTTCTTCAAATGTGGAATCCATCACTGACCACATTTGAATTCAGTGATCTGATTACAATTCATCTTAGGCGCATTTTCACCTGGCTTTTGATGTGGCCATGTGCTATCTGATTGTGATGCATGCCAGGTGTAGAGTAGACCATATATGAGCTGTGATGGGAGAAATGGAGGAACAAAAAAATGGCTCCTATGCAAAAAAATAATCTCCTGTTTGAGCAAGAAAAATTGCGCAACGCTGCACGGACGATTGCTATTCAAACGCCATCAAACGTGTTTCTGTCGAATAGACAGAGGGAGAAACAACCCACCCAACAGGCGTTTGATGAGTCTAAGACGGCCAGAGCACGCCTCCCAGCAGATGGCCTGTCCATCCCGCCGGCCTGTTTTCCATGTGGGTTTACATTTGTCTGTGTGTCCGAGAACGAACTTGTCCCCACCCCGTCCAGCTCCTTTAGATTAACCTTCAAAATTTATCCTGGAGAGAAATTGCTTGGGTCACACACACACACACAGAATGACAAGTTATTCATGGCTGTGATGTTGTTGGGAGCGTGTATGCGGCATGCATTTCTTGCTTTCTGTTTGTTTATATGCAGCGGGCACCTTATCTTCATTTGCCTCCCTGACCAGCCACTCTGCATTGTAAAATAAGTAGCCTGGGATTAGTTTGGTGTGGGTTTTTCTTTGAATATGCCGTGCCTTGTTCTTGAAAACAGCCTTTACTCGCCGTTTGAAGTTGAAAAATGGGCCCATATGTTTAGAGGTAAACAAAAGATATTTGAATAATTTTTCACCGTTGTTTATGTTCTCTTTCTCTCTTTCTTCCAGTGCGTGAGCTCATCATTATGCTAAAAACATGTTTTGGAGAGAGATGCTGCTTTGTGTGACCACAAAGCATCTAAACATCTAAAAGCACCATTTCGCAAACTGGAGCAACAGAATGAGAGACCCCTTTTTGAATATAACTTTGCAAGTTATGCAGGATTCCACCAAAAAACCAAGGGCTGGAAAAAAGTCAATTAATGTTAATGGTACTGGATAATGTTTTCAACACTTAAAGCATTCAAAACAACAGCTCAATCTGGTTAGACTGACATGATGGAACTAGATCACTTCCATTATGATCCATTCCATTCAACCAAACTGTCTGCAGTGGCCAGTGGGGACACATCAGTAGACAGACACCTGGTTCCTGTTTTTTGTTATGCTGCACATCTTCTCCAGACGCTTCACTTTCATCTTCCCACTAAAATAAGAAAGTCAGCCGGTCATTATCACAAAATAAAATGATGGAACTAGATCACTTCCATTATGATCCATTCCATTCAACCAAACTGTCTGCAGTGGCCAGTGGGGACACATCAGTAGACAGACACCTGGTTCCTGTTTTTTGTTATGCTGCACATCTTCTCCAGATGCTTCACTTTCATCTTCCCACTAAAATAAGAAAGTCAGCCGGTCATTATCACAAAATAAACCCAGACGGGGTGATCAGGTCTGAAAAAACCCTGAAGGGGTTTATTTTGCAATAATGACCAGTTGACTGGGCTTTTTCTTGCTTATTATACAGCTCCTTGCCAAATGCATACATAAATGGACATTAAATATTGATTTGATGTGAAAGGAGTGTGAAAGGATTCCAGAGAGCAGAGCAGTGACATAAAATTATTTAATTAATGTGTGAATTGATTCTATGAAATATAAATTAATAAACATATACATTTTATTAGGAAATTAATTCTTATTTAATATAACATACATTTTTTTATTTATTTAGGCAATTTCTAGGAAATTAATTTCTATTTTATATAACAGAAAAAATCACACATGATGTATCCAATTATTCTTTGCTTGAGTAAAGTGTCTATCGCGTGGTTAGCAACACGACTGGCTGTTTCAGTATTCCTGTCTCACAGAACGTTCAAAGCTAGTGAGCTGGCCTGTCCAGAGCAGGGATACAGATGAGATGGAAAGGAACGTAAATGAGGAACACAGCAGGATTCTACTCCAGAGGTGTGACATTTCATTAACAATGGATTTAAGCCTAATGGCTTTACCCTCGGCATTTCAACGGATGATTGCATGAATAATTTCTTCTCATGCTCTGGCAGATTTGTCTATGAGCAGTTGTTAGGTTGTTAGAAAGTTCATTGTTAAGATTATGTGGAGCTCTTGAGCTGGAGTGTGCGCAATTCCGGTCTAAGGTCTTTTGGCACACATTCTAAGGCAACATTGCATGTATCTTCCACAGATAAAAGAGCTCCATAATGCATCGCAGTGCAACAAACGCAATGAAAAAAATCCATACACAACAGCAGATGAAGGAAGATTTAAAAAAATATACAATATATTTTAATATTTTATTTTATTTTTAATATATTTTACATCATTACTTAAATATGGGAAAGTTTCAGTAAAATAGTTTTGTAAAAAAAAAAGATTTTTATTTTTATATATTTGTTGGTAGTGCAACTGAAGCAAACAATCAACTATGGGTGGCAAGGCACTGTCAAAATATCTCTGGGATAAAGTTGTGGATAGGTACAAATAAAAAAAAAAAATTCAAAGGCTTTATCAATGCCTCGAAGCACAGTGAAGTCTATTATTAAGAAGTGGAAGGTATTTGATACAACACAGACCCTCCCTGGATCAGGACATCGCTCCAAACTGTATGAAAGAGTCAGGAGGAAACTGATCAGAGAGGCGACCAAGAGGCCTACAGCAACTCTGAAGCAGCTGCAGGAATTTATGACAAAGAGTGGTCATTGTGTGCATGTGAAAACAATGTCACACAAACAAATTCTCCACAAATGTGACTTGTATGGGAGGGTTGAAGAAAAAAGCCACTCCTCAAGAAAGGAATTGGAATTGGTAATATCCTGTGATGGGGGTGTTACTCTGCAGCAGGGACTGGAGCACTTGTCAGGATAGAAGGA
>NW_015652285.1:1727174-1758174 GCF_001515625.1 Sinocyclocheilus rhinocerous | reverse complement strand
CGAGACATATCCCAACAGACTAAAGGCTGTAATTAAAGCAAAAGGTGGTTCAACAAAATACTGACACAAAGGTGTGATCCTTTTTCCAACTCAGTAATAAGGTTTTTTCTTTCTTTCTTTTTTCTGACATGTTGGTGTTATATCTTTCACTTGGATGTTATAAGATGCACTGAGTAAATACAGCTGGATAAAATAAAAACTGTCCATCTTCATTTCTGGCTGCAAAGCAACAAAATGTGATTATTTTAAGGGGGGGGGTGATTCTTTTCTACATGTCTGCATGTATGTATGTATTTAGTTAATTATATCACAGGTGATGAAATGTCAAATGTCAAAGGGGAATCATCTGTTAACAGTTGTTGTTATTTCATTTACAGTAGCATGCCATCTTAGACAGCAGTGTGCATCAGTGCAGTGCAATAGGTTTTGGAACGGAGCTTGTATTTCATGTTCACTTAATATGTTTTTCATCACATGTTGAACTTCTGTGTAGTTGTGTGGCTTAAATAAAGATTATTTTTACATCCATCTCATTCAGTCAGTGGTCATCAGTGGAACATTGTCACTGTTCTGTAATTAACACACACACAAACAGGTGATGCTTGCCTTTGAAAACGATGACTAGATGTAACCGTGATAGCTCAGTGTGACATTACCGGTGGCTCGTGTAGTCCAACCAGGGCTGAAATATTCAGTTACCAGCAGTGTTAGTATGTCGTTTGGCAGCTGCTTGAAGCTTTCTGAGCCATGGGTAACGGGGCTCATCCGGTGACATATACTCACACATTTACCTAAGCCAGCATGGTCATTTACTCACAAGTGTCAGGTTGTGCAAGCCACGTCTCCATTCATTTTGTCACCTCCGATTTTACACAAATATAGTTATATTATTTAGGGATGTGCGCGACGACTAATTTGACTGACGTTTAAACGAAAGTTTTGTATCCGACTAGTCGACTAGACTAAAAGCAAGAAACCTCCAAAAGATGGTAAGAAAAAAAAACCTCTGTGCGTGCGTGTAGCATAGCCTATATAATAGCCTATATTTGAAATACTTAATCTATGAATCACACTGTCAAATCCCTCAATGAATTCGCTTGCCGCACACTTGCCTCGCGTTATCATCATTTTATTTTAGGCAGTCGTTAAAAAATAAACAAAAGAAGAGTATACACTAACGTCGGCCAAAGGACCCGCACATCCCTAATATTATTCATATATATGAATATATATATATATATATATACATACATTTTATTTTGAAATTATTTATGAAACTGATTTTTATTATATTTAAAATTATGTGCTTTCAGTGCAAGGAAATTATTTTATTACATTTTACCTTATGGCTATTTTTTATAATCTCATTAAGACATTTTGTTTTTGGAAAGTTTAATAAAAGCATATGCAAACAACATGAATACAAAGCTTACACTGAGAACTTGCCACTTACCTTTTAAACTAGATTTAAAAAATATTTTTCACTTACATCAAGCCATCAAGCCATTTTTATGGGACACATCCTGGCCAGGATTTCTATATTGCCTAAAATATCCAGGTTTTGGCTGTTTGCGCTGTGCAGACCGATCGGTGGATGACATCCGTGAGAGCTAGAGGGCA
Source organism: Sinocyclocheilus rhinocerous (assembly GCF_001515625.1). NCBI lineage: Eukaryota > Metazoa > Chordata > Actinopteri > Cypriniformes > Cyprinidae > Sinocyclocheilus > Sinocyclocheilus rhinocerous. The sequence continues at coordinate 1,756,554 of NW_015652285.1, read as the reverse complement.
GAAGCTCCTTATGCTTTCGAATCGCTCTCACGGTACTTTGATGTCATACAACAAATGGTCTGCGCAGCGCTGCTTCTAGTCGAATGAACGAACGAACACATCTAATCTGTACACATATTTGCATCGCTTTGACCGTTCTCTGTAGATCCCTTCTCACGCGCCACGATTAGTCGATTATGTACAATGCCTGCACGTTATTGGTCAAGCTACTTTATGATCATTACCTTCAGCAAGTATGAAAACAGGAAAACAAAGCCAAATATAGAAATCCTGGCCAAGATGTGTCCCATGAAAATGGCACTTATGGCCACCCTACACTTTCATCATCTCTGATGCCCTTATTTGTCATTGACAAGTTTAATCATTGGATTTACAAATAAGTAGTCATTTAGCATCATCCATGCTGCTGCCTCTGCTAGTCTATAGGAAGAAGAGAGGGAAAATTATGTGTTTTTTATCATTGAGTTATGCCATATGGTGCAAAATGTGTGCTCTGTGCATTACAATGAATGAGCATCAGTGACCCGAGGTAATTAGCCGGCTGACACAGTTTTTCTCCCTCTCTCCCTCCTCCTCATGCAGATGGGTGTATGAACCTATGTGTGTGTGTTTGTGTGCCAGAGACTCAGGGATTCCACTGAGAGGGGAAATGAAGCAGTGTCTGAGGTGATGCATTGATCTTAAAGACTATTGTCACACAGATGATAAGACACAAGGCTGAGCCGCTGTAGCGCTGCTCACAGCACCACACAATCTGTGGGATTCATGTTTACGGTTTTGATTTATTTATTTTTTTGACTCGTCATTCGAATACTATATTGTTTTTGAAAATGTGGACAAGCTTTCTCAACAGAGGTGAGCAATCTTGTTTGCATTACAAATGTGCTGTTTTTTTTTTTTTTGCTTATTAATGTTCCTGTCTCTGCAGAATAGATGAATTCCCTTTTCCGTAATTAAAAAATCACATTGTAGTCACATTTGCACTGCTCTTTTTAGACAAAAAGTGCTTTGAGAATAATCTTAATGATTTTCTAGCAGCAGTAAGCATAGACAAATTGCAAAAAAGATCTCTTTAATATCTCAATCGTATCTCCTAGAAAACCGCAAGATTAAATGGAGAGCAAATGGAGTCTTTACGCAAGACTGACTCAGATGTTTATCCTGAGAAAAAGACCCCAGCAATCTCACTTAGAGTTTCAGAAAAGATCTCAAAAATGTCTGTGCTCACATTTGTCAAAGACATGAAAGTCTTGAATCTAAGGTGAGAGATCTTAGTATCTTCTAGGTCTGCTTTGTCTGAGCTTTGGTATCTGTTCATTTAGCATGTACATCAACAATTGTCTTTATTTTTGCTGGAATTTAGGAGAAACATCTCAGACAATGTTGATCCCTAAATTAAAGCTTATCATAACCTAAGCTTTTATTATAATTTAGTTTTATTATTTGTTGTAATTTTGTATGTTTTCTATATTAAAATATATTATATTTTTAATTATTTAAATTTTTTAAAATTAATTTAATTTAATTTTTATTTATACTATATTATTCAATTCAATTCAATATTTTGTCACTGATACGGAACTTAATAGGTAGCCAGTGCAGAGATTGTAAAATTGGGGTAATATGATCATATTTTCTTGACCTGGTAAGGACTCTAGCCGCTGCATTTTGGACTACCTGTATCTTGTTTATTGAAGATGCAGGACAACCACCTAGCAGTGCATTACAATAGTCCAGTCTAGAGGTCATGAATGCATGAACTAGCTTTTCTGCATCAGAAACAGGTAACATGTTTCGTAACTTGGCAATGTTTCTATGGAAGAATGCTGTTTTTGTAACATGGGAAATATGATTTTCAAAAGACAAGTTGCTATCTAATATAACTGATTTTTGACTGTAGAGGAAGTAACAGTACATCCGTCTAGTTGCAAGTTGTAATCCAATAGATTCTGTGTACTGTCTTTTGGTCCAATAAGTAATATCTCTCTGTCTTATCCGAATTTAATAGGAGAAAATTATTGGTCATCCAATCATTTACGTTTTTAACACACTTCTATATTAAAGGGTTAGTTCACCCAAAAATGAAAATTAGGCTGTGTTTTACCAGTGGTGGACAGTAACGGAGTAGTTTTAATTTGTTACTGTACTCAAGTAAATTTTTCAAATATCTGTACTTTACTGGAGTAGTTTTATTTTGAGTAACTTTTACTTTTACTTCACTACATTCCAAAGCATAAGATCGTACTTTTTACTTCACTACATTTCATAAAACATATCGTTACTCAGTGGCATTAAACGGCTTGAAAGATCAAAGACAATTTTTAATATAACTCCGACTGGATTCGTCTGAAAGAAGAAAGTCATATACACCTCGGATGCCTCGGGGGTGAGTAAAACGCAGCCTAATTTTCATTTTTGGGTGAACTAACCCTTTAATAATATTGTGTCAAATACTGAGAAATGTAATCACCTCAAGAGTACTTCATGATATTCATGATTCAAAAATTCAACAAAAACAAACATTTTATTTTTAAAACATAACATTTAATTTAATTTAGCTTACTGTACATCAACAATTGTCTTTATTTCTGCTGGAATTTTAGGAGAATTATAGCTAAATTAAACCTAAACTTGGGTATGTGACCGTGTAGCATGTTATTTCTAATTTCATCTCCAATAATTTCTAAGGCAAATTCTCATTTAATCCGAAGCCCTGTTTTTAACCCAGCGTCGTGACACGAGTCGTGGATGCTTTCATCCGGAAGTCATCTCCAGCCTTAAGGTCAGTGGCAGGGCAGCGTTGGGACTACATGAGGGGAGGAGGCAGGAGTTTTCCATGTCTGTGTCTGCATCCGGGGGGCATAACAGACACACTCTCCTGTGTGTGTGAAAGGCAGTGGAGTGTGACATGCAGAGGATAGGAGGATGCTGGGATCAGGTGAAATGGGAGAGGGTGAGAATTCAGCTTGTTTCGCTCAATATGGAGCAAAACGTGGATTTGAGGCAGATTATAGTACGACTCGCTGCGTGCAGATGAGGAGGTAATCGACAAGGAGAGGTGGATAATACCTGGAGGAAGATTTCAGTTAGCATTGCCATCTCGGTGGCGTCTTTGAGACAATCACCTGAGCTGTGACTGTAACTAATCCAACTCTATTTCACGGCCAATTCGTACATATTTTATGAGGTGGCTATTTCGTACGAATTCGTACGACCTCACTCGTATGATTTTGTACGATTTGTCTAGACCCCAGTGACGGGTAGGTTTAGGGGCGAGGTTAGGTGTAGGTAATTCGTACAAATTCATACGAATTGTGCAACTCGTAAAATACGTACAATTTAGCAAAAATCATTTGAATTTGTACGAGTGAGGTCGTACGAATTTGTATGAATTAGCCACCTCGTAAAATATGTACGAATTGCTGTGAGATCGGGCTGGACTAATCATGTTGGAGCCACAGTATAATGCTAATTGGTTGTGTCACGGCGTAAAACACACACGGTTCAAAAAACTTTACTATCAACTATCCTGTGTTTGGATATTATAATTATTATTATTATTATTATTGTTCGTAATAAGCATAACATTTATTTATTTAATTAATTGAATGTGGGCACTGCATAAAATGCACACAGTTCTATCCATATTAGACTTGTGCTGGTATACGGTAATGCGATATATCACGGTAATGAATATGCACGATATTGTTATCATGGGCACTTCTAAATACTGTGAATAATTATATATTACAAATTATTCAAAATTTTGAATGCATTTTAAGAATACTTTTCCCATCAACTGGTCAAAATGCACAACACCGCTGTATGCTGTGTGAAAGACGCGTGCGCACTCTGATGTAAACGAGCGCGGACGTGAAGCACATGGCGGAACATGTGAGATACGCTCTGGATGAAAGCGCACTTTCACTCTCTGACAGCAGATGGCGCTAAACTGCAGAAATAATAATAATAATAATTCATTTAAATGCAGCTGTTACCCCGGAAACCCTGTAAACAAAGCAGCTGCACTACTTTCTGTTTCTGAATCGTGTTTAAATGATTTAAACAGCCATTCAGATTTGTGTATTTGCTATGATGTTAATCACAGCGCCAAATACTTAAATATTTAGACTTAATAGGCTATTTATTTTCAAACTTTTTTTACATTTTAATCTGGACTACAACATGCCCTAGATATTGTTTGAAAGTGTTTTGATTCTTTATTGTTCGGTCACACTTTACATTAGGGCTTCATTAGCTAACATTAGTTAATTCATTAATTAACATAAACTGCCAATGAAAAATTATTCTGAACATTCATTAATATTAGGTATTCCAATATTTAATAACATTAATAAAATCGAGAGTTGCAGCTGTGTTATTTAATGAGCTAACATGAACTAAAACTTGTATTTTTTAAACAAAGATTAATAACTTCTGTAGCAAATGTAGCTATTGCTCATTGTGAATGTTAATGCATTAACTAAGGTTAACTAATGAGGTCATATTGTAAAGTGATACCTATTGGTCTTTATAGTTCTTTTGCACTTTAATCTGTGTAAAACTTTTAACTTTATACATTTTTCTGTATTGCTTTATTGCATTTAAATGTTCAGTTATTTTTGTTATAAGAAAAAAGTTATTAAACCTGTTATACTGTATTATGACAGCACTTTTTTTTCAACTAAATTTCAATATCGTGATAATACCGTATACCGTAATAAAAGCATTAGCAATTAATCGCAACATGAAAATTTGATACCGGCATATCCCTAATCCATATTTATGTATTTATAAGATTTTTATGAAAAAAATGTTGTAAAACATTTACTATAGAAAAAATCGTAACAAAACATCTACTATAAAATGTTTGTGGTTTATATGTTTTGTCACTTTTTATTTTAATCTAAGGTTGGCATATATTCCTTCACGGGTAGCACAGCCCGACTATCCTAATAATATTCCCATGCAGATAATATAAACAGTGGCCAATGGTGAAAAAATTGAAAACTAATTCATTTATGTATGAGCAACACAATATAATGACTCATATTTTAAAAAATTCAACACTGAAACAATAAACATTCAAAACATCATGCCAAGTAAGGATGGCCTGTTTGATAATTTTTGTATATTCCTCAAATTAATAAGCCCCTGGTATACTTCTGTGCTGTTTTAATGCTTAGTTTGTTCACATGCAAGTCTTTGAATGTTGCATTGAGTCTCACTTTTTTTTTAGATTCTCATGAGCATCACATTTTTAGTATTTCAAGTGTCTATTTAAATCGAGTTCAACTTTTAAAAACATTCAGTTGTGCTTTGCCTACTGGCGAATCAGACCACATTTACCACCAAAAATGAACTTCTTCCCATTTCAGTTTAAGCGAAAAAGGTTATATCTGGTTCTATTGAAAGTCCTGCTTCTGAATTAAAATTGTAGTACCCTAACCCTACACCTCATGTAAAGTAACTTGCTTATTTAATATACTGTTAGCATAAATTACTTAACCTTTTATCCTTTTTTCAGCCATTCATTCTAAAGTAAGACACTACGGTTTAAAATTTGGGGTTGGAAAGCTACACTTCTTTGAAAAAATACAATAAAACAGAAATATTGTGATACATTATTATAATTTAAAATAAATGTTTTCTTTTTGAATGTATTTTAAAATAAAATTTATTCCTGTGATTACAAAGCTGAATTTTCAGCATCATTACTCCAGTCTTCAGTGTCACGTGATCCTTCAGAAATCATTCTAATATGCTGATTTGATGCTCAAGAAACATTTCGTATTATTATCAGTTAAAAACAGTTGTGCTGCTCAATATTTTTGTGGAAACCATTATGCATTTTTTTACCCAGGATTCTTTGATTAGAAAGTACCACCATTTATTTGAAATATATTTTTTTGGTCAACCAGGGATGCATTATAAATATTTTTTTTAATGTTACTTTTAATCAAATGAATGCATCCTTACTGAATAAAATTCATTTTTGACAAATTACTGACCCCAAACTTTTGAACATCTCAGTCGTCTCAGATCACAGCTGATGTTAATTGATTTGGACATTCACACACATGCACATTACCAGTGGAGTACCTTAGAGACACTTCCACAATTCATTATAAATTTGAACAAATATATAACAGGACAAATGTATATTTGATGACCACTGATCCATTTCTGGTTGTGTATATAAAGCAATGTTACTTGAGGGTCATACATTGTATCATTTTTTTTACCGTAAATACACCTAAAATCCATGCATTTGTGGTAAAATCCCTAATGAATAGCTTTAAGTGACATACTGCATAAATGGCGACAGCAGCAATGCGATAAAAGACATCGGTGTTCAATAAGACGTCATTATATAAGGTTTTCAATCAGATGTTTTCATATCCTGCATCATATTTGTTGAATGAAATCCAATACTTGTTTCCTACTTTTGATTCCAAAAATAGTGTCTGTTTGGCTCTAGCATACTTTCTTTCAAAATATGTACATTTCGTAGCATTTTTGCTTTTGACAACAGTTTGTAAATTCAAGAAGTCTTGTATTATCCCTGAATAAAAAAAAAAACAACTTCCACAGAGACATGATTTATCTCTTCTTCTGAGCCGGGTTTCAACTATTTGTCGATTTTCACATGTATAAATTAAAAAGACTATTTTATTCATAATCCTGATTTCAAGGTTAAAATTATTGCCGAAAGTTCTTTGACATTAAATTGAGTATTTGAACATTTATATTTTTCCACTTCTTTGCAGATTGTAAGTTAAATGATACATTTTGAATGCATTTTGAAACATTTCACATTTTACTCTTTATTTTGATGTGATCTGATCAAAAACATTTTGTTCGTTCATTAATTCATTTGTTTATTAATTCATTTATTTATTCAGTATTGTTTTCATTCTTACCTAATGGATTTTTTATTGATATTTTTTAAATCTACATCATCAAATTAGGTAATATTAGTTATTTTTTTGCAAATCAGCAAAAGTGTTTTTGTTTTTTTTAAAGATGCAGATCTGTGTTATTAATAATCCGAATGAGCATTTCTTTTTTTATATATAGTAAATTTTTATTATAGGCTGGTAGTCAGTTTAATTTTCAGAATGTGAATCAGATTGTAGAACCAGAACTATTAGATATATAGTTCTCTGTTTTTGAGGAGCAGCAAATGTCTGTATTTAGTTTTGAAGCCTGACGTAAATGGCCAAATGTGAGGATTTCGAGTTCAATGAGCTGTGTCGGTGTGTATTAAAGCGCTTAGAGCCACCGTGACACTGGTTTTGTGCTAAAAGAAGACTTCACAAACTGACATGACTCTTTCCATGAACATCCTCTCTGCATTTTATTATAGGCATTATGGCTTCATCCTCACCACAAATGTCTTTTCTTGATGCCTGATAGTGGAATTATGGTGAGAAACAGCTGGTGGCTCATTCACATGCACTTTGCCAAGCTTTTGTGTGGTTTGCCCTCAGTCAAAAGAGACTATGCGGGCCATTACTGTCAGTTTTTACTCTTCAAGATACCCAAAAGAGCCTGTGATGCCCTTGGATTAGAGAATCGCATTTGTTACATGTCTTTTCAAAGCCCGTGTAACATGGTGTTCAGGTGTCCTTGTGTCCTTTGTGAAGAGGCCACTATGACAGTTGGCGTGATGAATGAAATCCTTGACGTTGTCTGAAAGCTCCTCGCAGTAGTGGAGTTTTGTGATGGCAGTGTTCTTGAAACAATGCTTTAAAGAAATCTTTCCCACATTTACTGAAATCCTGCCGTTTCAGATGGTGCGTCAAATAAACCTGCTTTGCAAATCCTCTCTCCTTGTGTGCCATATTGATGTGAGCATAAATGAGGCAAGTTCAAATCAGTAGCAAGGCCGACAAATGCACTTTCTTATTATTTCCAAACATTATTTCATTAGCTTTGAATGGGTGGTTAGATCAGCTGTCATTCTGAGTGTGCCACATTGGCCTTTATATGGCTTCAGCTCTGTTTGACACATTTCAGGCAGTTTTTGCAGTGTCCTGAGGTGTGATATGCTATAACTTTAATTCTTGTATGATTAATATGCATGCAATTTTTATGATTTCATGTTAATTGAGACTACATAGAACATTCTATAGTTTGTTCGTTTGTGTAAAAGTTTTCATAGAATTAATTAAATAAGAGTTTTCTCTGACTTGTGAGGAGTTTCAGTAGTTGTGTTGGTTTGCTGGACTAATTAAGCTCCCAGCGATTGTCTTCATCTCTTTCGGGAGTCAAAATGTGTGTTATGATTTAGAAGAGCTCATTCTCTCTCATTTAGTGCACTGTTATGTAAGTCTTGGCTCATGTTACTCATTTTCCCCTCTAAAGCATTGTTCAAGTGTGCTACGGTGACGCTCTGCTTACCCCTGCAGTCCTATTATGCTTAAAACCTTTGTTTAGATTCGAAATTTGAACTGAGATCTCAGTTAAATACCAAGTTAAACAGTTTGCACTATTGGACTAGTTAATCCTATAAACGTCAAACTTTAGTCATAATCCTCCAAGTAAAGTTTTGTTAAGATGAATATTTTATTGGTGCCGCAGCAGTGACTGCTCCTCTTGAAATCACTGTGAGAAACGAACCTCTTTTGTTAATGAGTTTCCTTCACTTTCATCCTCAAGAGACAGCGATAAAATTCAGATGAAAAGAAAGGATATTCATGTTCTTAAATTGGATGCATTCAATTGAAAAGGCTTAATTTCAGAAATAGATGTGAGCGGCTGATAATGTCTTTATTGTGGTGAGTTAATAAAGGATTTTGCTACCTGGCCAGCTGCTTTAAATAACAGGCAGCTCAGCTGTTATGGATTGACAGCCTTTATCTTCAGCTGATCACAGACACAATAGAGTGAGTTTATTCATAAAACTTAGTCACCTTTTATAACCTCTATATATGGATGGATGTAGTCAATCGGAAGATCATCAGCTAATCAGGAGCCATTTTCTTCAAGATAACAACTACGTACACGTGTATGTATTTTAAATGGATTGTCAGTAAAATTTCACAATTTCAATTACAAATTTCGATGCTACGTCAAAATCGTATAAAGCTGTGAGTATTATATTTGATTCATGGCTTTCTAAGTCCTCTTTAACATGATCAGAAACTTTTTGTTCATGATCCTCTACTACTTCTGCCCCCTAATGGATTATTCTTGCTTTTCAAGAAGTCATTTCCAAAATGTCCATTTCTGTTTTGCAATGCACGTCTTTTTGCCATAAAATCAATGTTGAAGTAATGCTGCAAATATTTGTTTATATTGTTAGTGATCATTTAAAATGAGTAATTAATGGATTTAAGCATTTTATTCTTCTTTGAATGCATTTTGTGATATATTATGCCCACCACAATAAAAAGGTTTGTCAAATAAACCATTTATTAAATTTAAATTTTAATTTAATTATAAAAAAAGGTAATGGTTAAAAAAAAAACGTATAATTAAAAAATATATAATACACAACTAAAAATAACATATTTCACTAAGACATATTTATATGAGTCAGAACTAATATGTATTTGGTAACACATTATGTTAATTCACAGTGCATTACCTAATGTTAACAAGCACAAACTTAGTTTTTTTAATAATGTATTAGTAAATGTTGAAATTAACGTTAACTAAGATTAGGGCTGCACAATTAATCGAATTTCTAATCGCGATTACGATTATGGATGCCGCAATTACGTAATCGTTCAAAGCGGCAATTAATCGTTCAAAGTCCACTTTGAAGTGTTATTCTGTACGCTTAAGATATGTTTTTTTTCTTTCTACATGTTATCTTAAGGGTTTTTCCATTGTTTTAGTTTTAGTTTTAGTATAACATTATAATACCATTCATATTTTTACTTTTTTTATAATTTAAAGAAGAACCAATCCGATGTATATTTGACATTTGAGGCTTAATACTATAGAAAAGCACTAACGTTTTTTCAGTTAGTGTTTTCAGCTTGTTTATGTTCATATAAAAATACGGCATGCAGTTGCATCAAACAATGGTATAAACATCATTCAATGTAAATTATGATAATCGTAATTAATAATCGCAATTACAATTTCAACGGAATAATCGACAATTATGATTTTTGTCATAATTGTGCAGCCCTAACTAAGATTAATAAATGCTGTAGAAGTATTGTTCATTCTTTGTTTGTTAACTAAAGTAGTTAACTAATGAACTTTATTGTAAAGTGTTACCATGTATTTTTTATATAAATATATTTGCAGGCTGCTCTATCATTATTAAGATTGTATTGATTTTTATAATGCTTCTCACTGCCATATTTTTAAAAATTTATAGTGCTATTCATAATTAAGATCACATAATGCATGCAGATCTGATATTTTTATACACTTGTATTGTGAGCACTGCAGCTGGACTGTTTTATCATTTTCATACAGTGAACATTTTAAGTGCCTCTGTTGTTGTGCGTTTTGAATGCATGAGGACTGGAGGCAGGAATAGAGGATAATGTGCATATAACCTGCAAAATAACTGTATAAAGGTCTATTGAGACCATCTCAATTCAACTGAGAACTTGCATATTCTGCTTCTCTTTGTTATTACTTAGCAGGAGTGTCGACTTCAGGTTTCCTACGGTGCATTTGAATGCAAACCGAAGTTTCAGTTCATTGAACCAGAGCTTGAGTTCTTCCAGAGTAATACCATTTTGCATGAGCTTTCTGCATGACTGCCAGTCTTGCAAATGTAGAGACATGAGTTGTAAATAGTTTTCTTTGGATGTCTTATAAAACCTCATCAACCTAAACAGAAGTGTTATGCCCAATCAAACTTAGGGGGCATGAGATAGTTCATCTGATAAGAACATGTTTTGAAAGTCAATTTTGGACCCCATTGACTTTCATTGCTATTTTTCAAAATATCATCATTTGTGTTCCACAGAAGAAAGAAAATCACAGGTTTGGAACAACACAAAGGTTAGTAAATGTTGACTGAATTTGTATTTTTGGGTGAACTATTTCTTTAAAGGTGCACTACAGAAAGATTTCTTGAGTAAAAATAAACAAAATTCTTAAACTAAGCAAGTACATTAAAAATACTGGTCTTTCCTGACTTGCTTCACTACAGTAAGCCTTTCGAGTTTATGCCATTCATTTGGGGGGGAATCACATGTATCAACCACAGATGGCAATAGAAAGGCCAAAGTTCCTAGAGCACCTTTAAATAATGAACTGCAAGGATATTAAAAAGTTAAGTAAAACTAGTAAAGTCTTTATAGTTTAATCTAGTCTAAGGAACCAAATGAGCTAGGGTTGCCATTGGTACAAACTCAAAAAAAAAAAAAGGTGCCTGACCCCAAATCCTTTATTAAATACTCTGGAAATGCTGAATGTTTCTGAGAATAAGTGGTTGAGTCTCTGGAATGCCGGGAGAGGTGTATAATAAATTATTGGATGTAAATTTCAAAGTCCACAAGAGAAAGCCAATAGTTGTGGTTTCCCTTGGAAGCTCACTCCCAAGGGTTATCTGGAATCAATTTTCCTAAAACGATGTTATTCGGAGATGATGTCATGGTGAAAACCTGCAGCTGGATTCTGGAGTTTAGAGAATTGTACCTTTTGGCTCTGGATCACATTTCCAAGCCTCACGTCAAACCTCATTTTCATCCTTCCAATAAGTGTTACACATGGATTAGGTTAGCTGAAGAATTGGGAGATGCTGGTAGAAAAAGAAGACAAAAGCCCACCGAATCGGCACCTGTTTCCCATCCCGTGCTGTTTGGTCTCCAAGCTTTCTTCTGCGACTTGCTAGATTCAAGTGGGAAGTAATTATTGTACCATTAGTCTAATGAAACGTCTGACTCTCCGGGGAACGTGTCCGTCCACCGCGATTTATTTCCTTTGTAGCTCTGCAACATAAACATGAATTCACTTAGCGTATCGTTATGCTTTTATGATGTACAATTGATATCTTTCCCATGATTTGCTGTTATGTAGGAGCAATCCTAAGCAATAGAGTTGAGTCTGAAAGGGACAGTTTAGCCAAAAATGAAAGTATCGTCATCATTTCAGAGTTAAAATAGACGTTTATGATACTTTTAAGAAGACCTTTTTAAATATAAGCATGTACAAAATGCCTCCCTTTTGTGTTCCACAGAAGAAAGAAACTCGTACAGGGTTGGAACGATATGAGGGTGAGTAAAAGATGGCAAAATGCTCATTTTTAGCTGAACTGTTCCTTTAATGAGTGTTACATTACTCCTGTTAACCAGTGCATGCTGCATATTTCCTGCAACCCCCAGACTGTCATTTCTATTGCTCTTTAAATAACAGATATGCTCCATATGCAAGTCTTCTCTCAGAGCCACGTAGCAAGTCTGAGTTTGTCTGTGCACATATTTTCGTTCTCCGCATAGAGCATCAAAAGTAATTGGCTCTGAACTGCCTCACAGTTTGTTTGCTTTTGTGTCATTTTGATTTGACATGTCTTTAATGTTTAGGATCGTGTCTATGCGCAAATCTCACTGAGACGTGAGTTTTCCAACTGTGGCAGGTTAGAGACATTTTATGCTTTTTTTTTAGATGAGAACTACAGGGTTTCACCAGTAAAGATGCTCTGGAGCCAGTGTGAAAAGTTTCAGGCCAGTTGGCTTGGCCTTTCATGCCTGTTTGTATGTTCTTCCATTCCAACAATCTTACATTTGTTGATCATGTGCATGTACAGTATTGTTATTAGAGGAGTGACTTGTGATTAGTCTTGGAAGCATTCATTTAAAATGCATATGAATATGAAAAATCAATATGTAAAATGTAAATATTATTTTGGCAGAAAGTCAAAATAAACAAACAAATGGTTAAATCCAGAGCCACCTAAAGTTGAGGAAAAGTAGAATACACAACATACAATGGAAAAATAAATAAATAAAAGGATTCCTCTTTCTAAAAGATGTTTCCTAATCACTTAAAAAAAAAACTAAGACGACTGAGTACATTAAGCTTGAAAATGAAAGGGCTTTTTACTTGGAAAGGTGAAGAGCTCCCCATGTTTTATACAATGTATTTACTGGTAAGAAATCTGGAAAATGTTATTTTTTTAATATTATGCCATTTAAATTAAGACATTTCTTCTGTAGGCATCACATCAGTTATCTTATTTTTCCCTCAAATGAAAAAAAAAAGTAAAAAATATTTTATTTATTCATATTGACATGTATTTGATTTTATTATACATCATGAAATTTATATATTAGTACAGTTAAGTTTGGGTCTGAAATGTCATATCTGTACTAATATATAAATTTCATTTATTTATTTATTTTAAACAAATTTTCACAAAATAATAAAAATAAAATGCAAATATTTTTGCATTTTATTTATATTATTTTGTGAAGATGTATTTAAAATAAAAAGGTACAAAAAAAAAAGAAAAAAAAATACAAAATTTAAGCAAACAGAAAATGCTGTTGTTGAGCCCTGAACTAGTTTTACCATTTAAACTTGAAAGCCATGATTGCGTTGGTAGAGACTCTGGGAAATCATGTTGTCGTCATTATTGTAAATTGATCTTGGGAGCTCCTTTTATTACCTCTTTTCATCGGCTCCCAGTTCATTACAGGTTGCAATTTAGCCTTTATTGCTCGGCGGTCCTTAAAACTGGGAATTGCGTGTAGTTTTATAAGAGGTCAATGGAAGTCCTTTGTAGGTCGGCCCAGTGATTGTACTTCTAAAGGGGCCGACTCTTGTCTTCATTGCCAGACTAATTCATTCTGACACAGAGCTCATCTAACACTGATGATATTTCACTAAGTGCCCCTTTAAGGATGTGATTTAGCCAATGGATCTTAGGAACAAAGAGGACAATAATCAGGAAACCAAGAGACATCAGGGCTTCTTCCTCTATAAAAAAATCTGTAAACATGAACTTTTATGAACCTGGCATTGGTGGCCATTACAGAGCTCCAGCAGGGGTCCGGCATAAGGGGTGTAATGCGGTGATCGAGTTGAGAAGTGTTTAGAAGGAAAGAGAATCAGCATGATGGACATCTCACTGGAAGCTTCAGCAGAAGGAAAGTCCAGATGGAAAATGACAGCTTGGCTTGTCCATTGTGCAATGAAGTACACCCAGTTCTTCACTTTTAGAAGGTAAATCCTTGAATGGCCTCATATCCACCTCCAGACTATGACTGGCCACATACCCCGCTCGTTAAACCGTTCCTCATGCTCATGAGCGAAGATAAGTGTATGCAAATTCCCCAGAGATTTGCAACCTAATTTCTGAAACTGGCATGGCAGAATAAGACATGGTTCTGCACTAAGGGAATCACCATGCCAGACTCTTCAAGGCGTATTTGAGCCTTTATTTGGAAAAGACTTGATATGAAGCCCCTCTAATCTATTTCTGATGAGCTTCCTCTGATGGGGCTATGTCGTCGCCTTTTACAACACTAGACGAAATTTTCCCTGAGAAGCCTCTGGGTAGCAGCTGTGTAGACTGACATTTTTGAGAGTCAATTATTAAATAAGTTAACTCTACAATCATAATTAAAAGCATTCAGATGGGTATATTGCGGTGAGGTGAGCACCATTCACTCTTGAGGCATTTTAGTGGTGTAACAATAGGGGCCTGTAGCTACTGTTCTTCAGAGAATTTCCCAGCAGGCCTCTAGTGCACGGCTGCGCTGATGTAGCGAGGCGTTTAAATGTATTTGATGTTCTTACTTCAGAAGCTTCAAATGTGTACACTATTAGAGTATGAAACAGTTTTCAGCTATTGAAGGAACTTTCCGGGTGTAATACAGGTTAAGCTCTGTTTACTACACAAATAATTTCTCATTGCTCAGTTTGTAAAAACAAACGAAAATTATGTTTGCAATAATGCACTTACAAATGAGCTCCATGGGGCACCAGGATGAATGTTAAAATATATCTATAATATATCTTAATATATATTTTAAAAAATTAAAATAAATGTTTCTATAATTTATCTAAAAATATATCTTAAAATATATTTCCTGAGCACCAAATCAGCATATTAGAATGATTCCTGAAGAATCATGTCATAGGCTTCTAAAGACTTGAGATATGGATGTTGAAAATTCAGCTTTGCATCACAGGAATAAAATACATTTTAAAATATTTTAACATAGAAAACATTTTTATTTTTTTATTTTACAGTGTTACTGTTATTACTGTATTTGCAGCCTTGATGAACATAAAGAAAACTCACTGACTCCAGACTGTTGGTTGGTAGTGTATGCCACAGATGACGTCAATAAAGCTTAACTTGTATTGAACTCGAGGAATTCCCTCAACCTCATTCAGATTTTGGCATGACTGGTGGTATTCGGTATGAATACAAATATACTTAAAATGAAGCAAGTCATTATTTTCAAAACATCACAAATAATTTAATGTGAAGGTCAGCAATGAAATGGGAATCTATTAAAGGGGTCATTTCATGAGGGATCAAATGTCCCTTGATCTTGTGAGATAAAAGAGTTCACTGTACTACGAAAATATACTGAAACTTTCAAACATCAGAACTCTCCCCACAGTGAGAGAAAAAATAAAATAAAAACAAATATATATATATATATATATAATGTCAACAGCTGTTATTACATTATCAGATCATTTACTTGCTCACTCGTGTTGATGTAATATATATGAAGCAGATTGTTGTTGTTTTTCTGACATCGATAACAGAAAAACTAACTAAAGTAAAACTGTTGAAAATTTGTCTTAATCCTGACTGCGTTTAGCACCTGCGGATTTTTCATATTTTTTGCAACTGAAATTTAACAGGATTCCTGATAATTTAATGTCTGACCTTAACAGTTTGAGTGGCACATTCCATCACAAATTATAGTGTAGATCTTTTACTGTGTAATTCAGGCTTTGAAGAGGCTGATATTGAAGAATGTTGGCTGTTGGAACGAACCTGTTCTTTTGTGAGTGAACACAACATAGCAGTCCTCAATTCACATGCAAACAGAGTGTTTACATAAAAGTCTTAAAGGCACAGCACCAATAAAATAAAAAAATAAAAACACTTGTTTAGTGCTAAGGTTCAGAAAGAGGACGAGAAATGGTCATTAAAAACTAAATCATGACTGTTTGGGGTAAAAAAAAAAAAAAGACTGGCAGACCAATTTAACAGTATAACTATAATAACGAGACATTTATATGCCTATTTTGCAAGTGTTGATCACTTGCTATTTAATGTAACTTAACTTTTGCTTGGAGATGCCAATCGGAGCACAGTTTGAGACGTTGTGAGATGCTTGAGATTGTTGTAAGTTTACCT
The DNA here is from genome assembly GCF_001515625.1 of Sinocyclocheilus rhinocerous. Taxonomy (NCBI): domain Eukaryota; kingdom Metazoa; phylum Chordata; class Actinopteri; order Cypriniformes; family Cyprinidae; genus Sinocyclocheilus; species Sinocyclocheilus rhinocerous. The sequence goes on along the minus strand of NW_015652285.1, from coordinate 1,740,245 downwards.
CAAGGGGAAATATTTAATGATTAAAAATGCATGATATGACCCCTTTAAATGTCAGTGAACACCCAAATCTTGCACAAAAATTAAGAATTCTATTAATCAATAGCCTAGAAGAGAGAATTTACAGTATCAGACAGCCACAGCAATTCCGCAAATTGCCTTTTCTATTATCATGCCCCATGTTTCCACAGCCTGAGGGGCACGATTGGGATTGTATTTCGCCCCGGCCCCGGCCTGAAGAAATCACAGCAGGATTAAGCAGTTGTGCAGCACCTGACACGAGTGATCATTCTGCAGCTCAAATGGCGATGACAAACAACCAGTACCCGGCCGGTAATTCAATCAGCACTCAACTGGCATGAGAAGGAGCTCTCACAGCGAGATTGGCCCCTAGCTTTGATAAGGTCCTCCGCGGAAGTCCTAAAATAAAGCCGTTTAAGGAGAAACAAAGGCAGGTAAAGGACTCTGGAAGATTCAGGAGGGGTCAAGGGAACAGAATAGTGAGAGATAAAGATAGCTAGATAGACTGGCCCGAGGACCAGGGTTTGAGACAGAACAGGCAGTCCACATTCCAACATGTTTTGATGTCTAATGTGCAGAAGAATCCTGTTAGAGCCAGTGACAGCAGTGAGTGATTCTGGGATCGGGCTCTCCCGTTGAGGTATGCAATCCACACCGGAGTTCATTAGTGCAATGTGTCTAACATCTTTTATTTGGACTCTCTTAAGCAGATTTTATATTGTCTCGTGAGCTTATTTGATTTACGATCTGGTAGAGGCAACCAGCCATGCTGAGTGAAATATTTGTGTCCCGGCTGCAGAGATTCCCAGCGTGCGATGTGGCCAAGAGCGTGAAGACTGCAGGAAATAAATCTTGAAATTGGGAAAATGTGAACTTGCAGAAGTGGAATCTTTGTAGTGGTTGTCATTCTGATCTAATGCCCGGAGAGAAAGCGATAAAACATTGTTTCATTCTGAACCGTGTGAAATCGGAAAGGCCTAAAGGGTTTTCCCTGTGTGTTCCAGACGCAAGACATGTCAGACACCAGATCAGCTCTGATTTTGCTAGTTTGCTGACTCACAGGGCAGCATGAGTTTTACCTTGGCTCTCTTCAGTTACTCTTTTAATGAGAACCACCTCAGACTCACACAACCGCCCATGAAGTTGACCTGAAATCATAATTGCATATATTTACTTTGCTTGGTCTTAATGTGCATCATTCTTTAGTGCATGATATTCATATTATTTCATATTTTATTTAAACATTTAAAGGCTAATAATAATAATAGTTATGCATTTATTACTTTCTTCCCCTCTGTAAAATAATAATAAATTAGAGCAAATAATAACACTGATGTCTTAGTATTTATAATTTTTTATTATTATTGTTTAAACATTTCAAAGACGACTAGTATTACTACTACTATTAATAATAATGTGTTTTATTACTTTCTCCTCCTGTTAAATAGTAATCAATTTATATAAATAAAAATAGTAAGAATTTCTTAGTATTTATTATTGTTATTGTTAATAATAATAATAATAACAGGCACTGAAGAATTATGCTCTCCACCTTGACAGAAGTTAAGCAACAGGTTTTCCCTGCAGAATCAAAATCACTGCACACTAGAGGAAAACGTTGTGGCTCAGAAATTCCTCTTTGTCTCAGATGTTTCTTCTAAATTGCTTTAGGGGAAATCAAAAGCAAATCGAAACAAATTAAACAGTTGTTTGGGTACAGTAAGCCATCAAATCAATTTGAATTATAAAGCTCAGATCATTTGCTCTTGGATGAATTTGGTGAGAAATATTTGAGTTGATTTGACTTTTGATTGTAGACTTTTTCTATTCGAAGCACTGTTTGAGACATTGTTGAGATGCAAGAGACTTGAATAAAATTGCCATTGCTCTCCATTTGATATGATTGCTGTGTGGGAGAAACAGTGGAGATATTAAAAATAATAATTTGTGATTTTTTTTTTCTTATTGGCTTATTCAGACAAGATCTATTAGGTTTGTTCAAGTAAAGTTAAGAACTGTTATATCTAGGCGTACAATTCTGATCATTTGTAATCATTTTATGTGATGACCTTGTTATTTACTTATCCCTATATCTAATGTTTTTTCCTGTGGAATAAAAAAAGAAACATTTTGCAACTTCAAACAGCTGTTTTCCATATAATCCTTAGTATTGTAAATAATGACAGAATTGTAATTTTTGGGTGAACCGACCCTTTAATTGTCATGTCAGCTCATAAAATGGTCAAACTACATGTATTCGTCATTGTCCTTGTCTGCTTGCCTGGCATCTGCTGGCTGCAACCCACCTTTGAGTCTATTAGGTTGCTTAGTGTGCCATCCTCTCAAGGCTCAATGTGTTCTGTACCTGATTTAACACTAATGTTCCTGTGATCGACTCAATCCCACCTCTTATCTTTGCTCTGCCCTTTACAGCATTAACAAACTGAAGATCTCTCCTGCACGTCCACATCCTCATCCTCATTAGCAAACTGTTGCCACAGGCTCTCTTTGTTTGTGTTGTACACCACCCACACTTTAAACATAGTCATGTAAAGGTCTGGCACCCTCGAATCTAATGATATCTTAATGAAATACAGACACACTGTATGGCTCTTATAGCTGTATATTACATTTGATTAAGTATTCACTGAAGTTTTGTGGGTAAACTTGCATTATACATTGAATACTGTGTAAGTTAGCTAAGACGCGTTTATTTTTATTTTTTTCAATTCTTTAACTGTCTCTGTTCCTAAATAGCTTTTAATAATTAAATGTTTGAAAACAAACAATATGGGAACAAAAATACTTCATTTGTGTTTAAAACATAAATACGTCAGAATATCCTACTGAAGAATTTTTTATGCTTTTGTAAGCTGTTGTGTGCACTGCAAAAAAAAAAAATGGTGTAGAAATAATTTTCACTCAGAAATTGCTAGTAAATTTCTTTTCAATTCTTTAACTGTCTCTGTTCCTAAATAGCTTTTAATAATTAAATGTTTGAAAACAAACAATATGGGAACAAAAATACCTCATTTGTGTTTAAAACATAAATACGTCAGAATATCCTATTGAAGAATTTTTTATGCTTTTGTAAGCTGTTGTGTGCAATGCAAAAAAAAAAAATGGTGTCGAAATAATTTTCACTCAGAAATTGCTAGTAAATTTCACAAACAACTACAAATAGACAACAATTAACACATTTAATTAAACAGTTTGCAGTTTACTTAAGTCAATAAGATTAGGTTCAATTAATTAGGTCAATTAATCAGATGTATAATAGAGAAAACACACTTTTCTTTGTTTAATGGTGCTATATAAATAAAATTAACATTGACATTGATACTAGCAACCACATAGCGACACCCTAGCATTGTGCTGGTTTTGCTCAGGCAAAATCTAAATATAACAATTTAGTTTTATGGCTGCTGTAACTCTTCATTGCATTAAAAATATTCATGAGTGAGGAAATTCCCAGATACTTCTGAGAGATGCTTTTATTTTGCTTGGCTAGCCTTTTTCCATCTCATTTCAAAGATATATATATATATATTTTTTTTTAAAGTGTATTGATCTGTCTTCTGGGAAATGGAAACTGAAATCTGTATATTATAAAACAGATTATGGCCATCTGAAGCAATTGACTCGCTGTAAGAAGACACAAACAGCCCGGTACTCTGTGCCTTTTTCTTCTGCACTCGCTATTGTCCAGAAGAAAGATTATTTACAACTCTGAGGCCTGACAGCATCCTTATAGAGGAAGGCATTATTTACTGCGATTCCTGACTGTTCACACATGCTATACTATCCTAGACAATGACGACAGGCCAAACAAGCGCTTAGGGCAGCAGTTCTCAAATTAATGTCTTTGACAGCACCAAGGTGAAATGGAGCAGTTTACGAAATGTCTCAAACAGCACCCTCAGCGCTCACAATGCTATACTTTGCCGTGTAGGCTGTTGGGTAATAGTCCCCTGTAAAGTTTGCAACAGTGTGGGCTGGACAAAAGCAGCACTATATGAATTTCTTTAGTAGAACACAGAAGTAGAATGTTTTGTCCAGTTAAAAAGGGGTCCAAAAAAAACTACTTTTGCAATTTATCTTCTTTTTACTTTTTTGTATCTACTTTTAAAACTGTTAAAACTAAAACTATTAAACTATAAAAGCTAAAAATAATTTTGTTCATTAAAATAATAAAATACAATATAAATATTAGATCAGTTAGTTCTGTTCTAATTTTTAAGAAGTACTGAAATTCCTAAAACTAAAATAAAAATAAATAAGTAATAATAATAAAGTAAAAAGTAAAAACTAATAAAAATAACAAAAGCACATAAAATAACTAAAACTTAAGACTGAAAAAATAAGCTAGTTCAAAATATTAATAAATTCTATAATTGTATATAAATAATACAAAAAATACACTGTATTCTTTCACGCTTAACGGTCTTTTTTTGTTTGTTTTTTTAACCAACAGTGTGAGTTTGGGGTGACCAATGGAAGACTGAAGGACTTCCTTAAAGTGATGGACCCCAAAATTTAAATCTTGTCATCTATCATTTACTCAACCTTATGTCCTTCCAAACCCATAAGACTTTGGATAATCTTTGAAACCCAAATTAAGGTTTTAATGGAACCTAAAAGAGGTTTCAGTCCCATCATTGAAAGTCCAGGGGCCTGATGTATAAACGTTGCGTATGCACAAAATGGGCATGGAAATGTGCGTACGCAATTTTCCACGCACATATCGGTATTTATAAAAAATAAACTAGGCAAAAATATGTGCGCACCGTACGGACACTCTAAACCATGCGTACGCACTCTGAATAATGAAGTTAAGCACTGAAATTTCATGAAATTATTATCCAGAAATTACAAAATTTTTATATGAATTTAAACAGAAATATTTGCAGTGGATGTGCTGCTTTCGAACAATTTTCCTGTGGTATGCGATTTAATGTTTTAATCACAGCGAGGATTGCTTGGCGCATGACAATTCCGCTTTAAATTGTGTTCTAAATAGCAAAACTCATGTTCTGAAAAAATACTTTTGCGCGAATAATAATGATAATTTTTGTGTACTTAACTTTGTTTGATGGCTTTGGAACATGGACGGTAACGACAGACATAAGGATGCACTCGTTGATCAAACAGTGCATTGGCTGGTTTGAACAGGTCCGATGACAGTAGAGCCTTTGTTCACAGGTGTCGCGCACAGCCTAATGAGACAGTTACCCTTTCGTGCTCTTCCCAATATTGTGACAAACACCATATTTTAAAAAGATAGAATTTGAAGGAAACTGTAAGATATACGCGTTTTATTTTCAAAATGTTTTGTTATTGACGCGGTGAGTCAGACAGCTATTTACACTGCAAAAAAATAAGGCCTATCTCTTTCCATAAAAATATAGGCTATAAACATTCTAAAATATATGTTTACCTTTTAGGCAAATTGCATAAATTAGAATAGTGATGTCTCAAAACGCATTTATAGTCCGTATCTCATATTTACCCTTAACTGCATTAAACATGGTGTCACGTGGATGGAATATGCAAGGAAATGATATGCAGATGACGTTATGCAAACTTTATTAAAACTAGGCGTTGTAAGCTCCATAAATGGCTATTTCGGGGAGGAGGCGGGGTGGAGATTAATGTACGCACAATCTTCCGCTGACTGGGTATTACAAAGTTAATTTTGCACAGGTTCTGGCGTACGCATGGCTTTATAAATCTCGAAAACTTTTGTACGTACGCAAAATCTAGCTTTTGTGCGTACGCACACATTTAGGATGAAATCTATGTTAAATCTTATACATGAGGCCCCAGGTTCAAAAAAGGCATAAAATAAATTCACATGAATCAAGACCCCTCGATTCAAATGGATTTGTTTAACGAAGTCTTTATGAACTTTTTGGATCTTCTAAGTTTTGGTTACCTGGATTTTCAATGGGGCGACAGAAACCAGAGGGTTCCATTAAAAATGTCTCAATTTGTGTTTCATATGATGTGATTTCAAGTTTTCCTTTCTCTTTGAAGTGTTACAAGCTCTTGGTGCATAAAGAAGATCTGTAAAGTTGCAAAGACTAAAGTCTCAAATCCAAAGAGATATTATTTATAAAAGTTAAGAATCAGCCACACCTACCTAAAACGGCTCGTTCTAACACGCCCCCACATGTCTACGTCACGATGTGCGAAGATTTGCATAACACCGCCCAAATGTTCACACAAAGAAAGAAGGAGTAACTTTTATTCTCGCTGTAGTATTGTTGCCGCCGCCACCATGTCGTGAAGACTCTGTGTGTTTCGTTGTGAAAGCGAAACTACTTTGTTTGGCCTTCCAAAAGAGGACGATATCCGCTTCGTCATGCCAGTGTAACAGAGTTAAAAAGAACATTAATTCTAAGGATATTCATGGTGTTGAATTACATGAAATTAGAGGGTAAATTAAATCAAACGGTGTTTTGGTGCCCCCTGGTGGTTAATGCGTTGCAGACATTCATTATTTTGTCCTTGCGCGCCTACCGTAGTTCAGCAGAAAATGGCTGACACTGCTGCGGGTAAGCGTGTTACTCTTCTCTCCTGTTTAAAAAGTGATATAAGTGTGTTTAATATGAGTTTTTCACATGTAAACGTTTGTAGTGATTATATCAACATATGTACAGTGAGTTGGATGGGTTTATATGTCCGATGGAAACTTTGTTGAGTACTTATCATTGTGCCTCGTGTCTCATGCAGTGAAATTAACATGTTGCTGCTGATGTAGCTTCAGATGGCTCCCCCCCATATCTACCTCACTATGTGGAAATATTTGCGTAATGCGCCCAAATGTTCACGCAAAGAAAGAAGTCGTGGTTTCAGTAACCGCAGTTAGTGTTGAAGCAGCATGTTAGGGAGACGCTGTGTGTTTCTAGGCGAAAGCAAAAGCACTTTATTTGGCCTTCCGAAAGTAGATGCATTTAGGAATCTTTAAGATTACTTACAACAGAACAGCAATGCATTTTATGGACGACCGTTTCGTGAACCTAGGAGAGGAGGTAATTCTGACTTTGCTATGACAATCTGGCGCTTCTGAATCAGTGACTGTAAGTATGTGTTGTTATCAGTTTAATTATTTGCTACGGGCTCTGTCTTTACATTTATTTTGAAAGATTGCAAGATTTATGGTAAGGGGCGTTACATTTCCGTCGCGTGCTTGTGGTGTTCGGTCAATCACAATGCACTGGGTCAGCTGGTCAATCAGAGCAGACTGCGCTTGTCAAAGGAGGGGGCTTTGTTGAAAATGACGTGTTTGACAGAGGCGGGGCATAGAGGACCTACAATAATGTACAGTATTTGAAAAATAATATGTTTTTTGAACATTAAAGCATGTCAACATATTCTGTTACACCAAATACACCAAATAATGATCTTTAAAATAGCATCATATGACCATATGATCATATGAGTAATTTATTTTCGGGGCAGAAGCAAACTTCACACTGTGCAACATTCCGAATTCAAGACTGCATTGTATTGTCAATGGAAAGAATCCTTGATATGCTTCCTATATTTATAGTTCCCCCTTAGCTTTGCATGTTGTTGTAAACAGAGAAAGGTTAGAGTAGATTTCGGAATGTAATGGAGGCAGTCTGCTAAGTGATCAGCGCTTGTAAGGCCTCTCTGTCCAGCACTGTAACCAGAGAAGGAGACAAACTTTCAGTTGCAGAAATGCTGCAAACAGATGCCGCTGTCCCTGTCCCTGTCCCTGTAAATCACATCTGCACCTCCGGGGGGGAGGGTGCGATAACCCATCATAACCTCCTAGGCTCCGCGGGCACCGACTGGACGCTGGAATATTTGTCGTGATGATCAGGACTGCGGTGTTGGGAGAAGTGCGAAGCATTGTTGTGCAAACCATTGTTCTCCGAAGCGGATTTCTGCTGAAAAGGAGATGGAAATTGCTGCTGTGACAAGTTTGTCAGCTCATTGTAACTCTTATGGACTCTGCAACCTAATCTAAGACACTAAAATAATAATTCTGGTATGTCCGAGTGGACAGCGATTACGAGTTTCCATTCAAGTCGAACGTGTAGGTCGGAAACCAGATCTAGGCACTTCAAAAACAAGGTTGTGTGAAAGTAGGAGTGGTTGAATATAATCTCACTTTGCCATTTTGTTCTCCGCCCTTCCTCAGCTCCAACCCTTGCCTGTCTTTCTATCTCTCCTTTGTAAGCTCTCGGATTTACATGCCGTGATCCATTGTACTCATGAATGTGAGGTCTTTGCACTGATCGCGAGCCAGAAGAGTAACTTGATCCCAAGAGAATTCTGTTTAATTTCTTTCAAAATGTTCCCTAGGAAACTTGATACCAGATGAAGGGCTTCGAGACCTGAAAAAAGCCCACTCACAGATGTTCCACCTCCCAGATTTGTACCTACTCTCCACCTGTGTATTTATTTATACATGTTCGGAGTGATTCCTTCATGAAGTCACTGTGTGGTCGGTTGTTTTCTCTGAGAGCGGATCTGGTTTCGTTAGCGATCCTGGCGTATTTGCGCACACAGGGTCTGCTGTGACAGAATCATATTATGATTTCTCTGCAAATACGGCACATCGCTGCAGCTCAGACACAATTTTATTTTGTTTTCATTGTAGGCGCTGTCACTTATCTCGGTGGCTGACTTGCTTTTCTGTTCAGAGGTTCTGTTGCTTAATTGTATTTATTGCGTCTGTACTTTGTCAAGGTTGCTGGTTTTCTTTTGGACACAGAGGACAGGTGGTCTGCCACAATATGTCTTTAAAGGATCGGATAGCACATATTTACTGTACTGTACTGATCTGAGATTGCAATAAACCACAGAATTTATATACACTGAACAAAATTATAAACGCAACACTTTTGTTTTTGCCCCCATTTTTCATGAGCTGAACTCAAAGATCTAAGAGCACAAAAATTTGTTCTGCTCGTGTTTCATGAATGAGGCCCAATATCAGTGCAAATATTTTTATAGGAATGACTTGAGTAAAATAATTTTTCCCTGAAGTTATTTTAAAAATTGAGAATTATAATTATTTACATGCATTCTTAGAGCTGATATTGATTCGTGTGTTGTTGTTGTTTTTTCAGTAATTTGTTAGAGTGTGGTACTCCTCAAAACATGCTTCACTCCTCAAACTCTTCCGAGAGCTGGAGAGGCAGACCTTGCAGTGCCGCCTGGTCCTGATGCCCTGGGTGCTGGTCTGCGGGACTTTAGCAGGGAAATGCCTCGCTGTTAACTGCAGAGGAGTGTCCAAAGCAGGGCGGCCCCCTTTGGGTGGACACCGGGTTGTACCATACTCCTCCAGCAGTCCTTGTGTAATTAAAGTAATTAAAGAAAATCCCCTTAGACAAAACTGCCAGTCCAGTAGATGGATTAAGAACTCAATTTAGTAAAGATTTAGGCTAGTTTGATACTGAATCATGGCGTGTTTATTCTAAATTTTGTTGAAGTTGAAGAAATATCAGTTGACTTTTAATTGGTCCTCATCTAATTTGTTTTACAGCTTTATTTCGTATTTTCTTTACAGAAAAAATATGGCTTTCTGATATTTTGGCGTCATATCCTTCTGCTGAGCCTCAAAGAAGCTCTGCGTCATCCTGGTCTTTTCGGCAGCAGAAAGCGTCAGAGCGCTGGAAAGAAGCAAGTCCATACCACCTAAATTGCCTTATTGCAAAAGAGGCTGTTGGTCATCCCTTGTGTCGGCTTTGCCACGAGCCTGCTGTTATAAGCATGAGCCCCGTCAGACTGGTCGTGGCGGCAACAATATATAGTGATATTCTCAATGTTTCTCAGAAGACAGGATACAGGTTTAACTCATTCGAAACACTTCTGTTTAATGTTACACTGTCAGATATGCAAAAGAAATCTATTGTATCTCTTGCTCTGGCTACTGTGTTTTAGACCGCCAGGGCCATATACAGATTTCCTAAAAGAATTTGCAGATTTCCTCTCAGACCTATTGGTTACTGTTGATAAAGCGCTAATTGTCGGAGATTTTAACATTCACGTTGATAATACAAATGATGCATTAGGACTTGCGTTTACTGACCTAATAAACTCTTTTGGAGTCAAGCAAAACGTCACCGGGCCCACTCATCGTTTTAATCATACGCTAGATTTAATGAACATGACCATTTCCTTGTATCGTGCATGCTGCATATTACTGAATTTATATACACTGAACAAAATTATAAACGCAACACTTTTGTTTTTGCCCCCATTTTTCATGAGCTGAACTCAAAGATCTAAGAGTTTTTCTATGTCCACAAAAGGCCTATTTCTCTCAAATATTGTTCATAAATCTGTGTAAATCTGTGTTAGTGAGCATCAATATTTGAGAGAAATAGGCCTTTTGTGTACATAGAAAAAGTCTTAGATCTTTGAGTTCAGCTCATGAAAAATGGGGGCAAAAACAAAAGTGTTGCGTTTATAATTTTGTTCAGTGTATTTAGCATTTTAGCAGTCTTTTTTTTTGCTAAGTAGCGTAAATGTATATATTACTGATTAAAAGTTTAGAGACAGTGTTTTTTTTGTTTTTTTGAAAGAAATGAATACAAATCAGCTATGTGAAATCAAGCTGATGTGAAGACTTATTATAGAATTCTACTCATGTTCATGTTAATATGATGAAAATTTGATTTTTAATGATATATACAATAGAAACATGATGGTAAACACGATTTCTTCAGCCATGCACATTAGATATTTCTCGATTTATTAGTGCACCCCACACCTTACTTTCATAAGGGACATTTTGCTTAATATTTGATCCAAATCTTAACTGGAGCCTTTATAGCACTCGCTCTCCAACACTGACTCTTTCTGAGTCTGTGTTCCAGCGTTCACAAAGTGAGCCTGGGGTTGCCCCTGATTTACGACATCCAGATTCCTACGAGCTGAATCACAGCCAGGTGTGCGATTTCCAAAGCAGATCTGCCAAAACCCCGTCTGATCAGCTGCTCTGCTGATTTTACACAGCTTCTCGTGCCACATCCACAGCGCAGCGACCCAGATTTTCCCTTTTTCTTCACGCTCAGAGGGACTGTGGGAGCCGACTCTCTCTCTTCTTTCTTTCAGAGGTGATTCACACACTAGCTCTCTCTCTCTCTCTCTCTCTCTCTCTCTCTCTCTCTCTTCTCTCTCTCTCTCTCTCCGCTTCGTCTCAGCTAAGAGCAGCACGCGTTCAGAGTGTATTCTCTCTCTGTCAGCGCTGTACTGCACGGACTGCTCTTGCACGAGTGCTTCATCACTGAGCTTGACCGGCACAGAAACCCTCACCAGCTGCGCCTAAACACAGCCATGCTCTTAGGTGAGTACGGTTTACGGCATCGATTCGTCTGCATGCTTCTTTTCCTGTGCAGCACAGTGGTAAACATCTGAAAGAATGTGTCAGAATGGACCTGCCTTCAAACCAGATATGTAGTTGAAAGCGGCTTGTGATTTATTCTGTTTCGCTTTGCTGTTTGTTTGCCAGGGGAACTGAGCTTTGAAATATAACTGTGCTCAGGATTTATGTAAGAGATCCTGTCAGCACCATTATTTTGTTTATGTGGGTTAAGTTTGTGCCACCGCTAATACAGCGCGACACCTTAGGCTGACGTTAACTTCTCTAAACAGACTGACTGTATCCTTATTGCAATAAAGACAATTGATAGTTCATTTAAAGATCAGATTTGATATTATAATACCTGACGGCTTACAGTATGACCAGATGTATAGTTTTGTCATAATTTGTTCAATTGTTGGCTTTCGACACACTTGATTGAGTTCTCCTCGATTATTTTCACGCTGAACATATTTTATCCAGAATTTTTTCGCGTCATGCTCACACCTACCCGCTCTAAATGCATGCTGATCACCCTCGTAGCATGACATTGCGGCTTACATGCTCAACCACCGACGTGTGGGTGTTCGTGAGGGATCTGGCTCCTTCAAAAGCTCATTGATACGAGCGCGATGGAAAGTCTCTCCGAGGAGCGCCTCGTTCTATGAAGTACTAACGCAGTGCCACATTCCAGAGAAGTGCGACTTGGAATAATCAGGCATGTCTGTGGGGAGCAAAGGCTTGAAAATGCTGTTGATGGTCGCTGTGTGGCTGTCTGCCAGTCTCCCGAAGCCCCCCGTGTAGAAGACCTGGGGGGCTCAGTCTTTTGCCAGAAATTTAGCAGCTTCGTTAAGCTTGCAGCTCCATTGCACTAATAGAGTGACTAAAATAATCAGTGCAAGGTTTTTTTTTTAACATTCAAATACTTTTTTTATGCCCCATTTTAATGTGCAGAGACTGTAAGTAAGCCATTTATGGGGTGATTTGATCGAAAAGAGTAAACACTGTGGCTCTGTGGCTATATCAAAACATTGTGCTGTTTGTTTAAGTATCCCGACATGAGTTTGGGGCGAGACGATCTGTTGGATTAGGGAAGACTGTGTGTGCTCATGGAAACCAGTTTGAAAATAAAATCAGTTTTATTGGGTGGCATTAGTGGCACAGAAATCACATAATTTATAGTTTGACAGCATTTGTGGTTTAATAACAGTTAACACAAAAAAATCATTGTGACTCATTTTTTCCCCAAAACAACTTATGGACATTTTGTTTTGTTTTATTTATTTATTTATTTATTTTATTATATTATATTATATTTTGTTTTGTTTTAACATTTAATTTAATTTAATTATTTTATTTAATTTGTCACAAAAAAGAAAATAATACATTTAATAAATAGTTTTTTTCCCCTGTGGTATTTATTTATTTATTGTTTTCTCTCTTTCAAACAAGTGCATCATGTTCTTTTCACAGTGTGGAGGTGTAGTACATGACTTATCATCTCATCAGTTGCTCAATACAGAATACTAATCGAAAACTGGTTTAGTTTTTCATCCCGGAATGTTCTTCATCACCCACTACTACCATTTTTAGAAGTATTTATGCCCACACAGATATATTCAAACATTCACGACATTTAGACTTGTGCCGGTATTCGGTAATGCGATATATCACGGTAATGAATATGCACGATATTGTTATCGTGGGCA
>NW_015652285.1:1725230-1726959 GCF_001515625.1 Sinocyclocheilus rhinocerous | reverse complement strand
ATAAATAAATGACTTTGACATATTCCTCCTATATTGACCACTTTAAATCCATATTGCTCGCCGTTGACTGTTTTACTAAAGCCGCCCGCTGGCGGTGAGCCCGGGTGCGAGGGCCCGTTCATCGCTGCTTGCAGCTTTAATTTATTTATTGTTTTCTCTCTTTCAAACAAGTGCATCATGTTCTTTTCACAGTGTGGAGGTGTAGTACATGACTTATCATCTCATCAGTTGCTCAATACAGAATACTAATCGAAAACTGGTTTAGTTTTTCATCCAGGAATGTTCACCCACTACTACCACTTTTAGAAGTTTTTATGCCCACACAGATATATTCAAACATTCACGACATTTAGACTTGTGCCGGTATTCGGTAATGCGATATATCACGGTAATGAATATGCACGATATTGTTATCGTGGGCACTTCTAAATACCGTGAATAATTATATATTACAAATTATTCAGAATTTTGAATGCATTTTAAGAATACTTTTCCCATCAACTGGTCAAAATGCACAACACCGCTGTATGCTGCGTGAAAGACGCGTGCGCACTCTGATGTAAACAAGCGCGGACGAGAAGCACATGGCGGAACATGTGAGAGACGCTCTGGATGAAAGCGCACTTTCACTCTCTGACAGCAGATGGCGCTAAACTGCAGAAATAATAATAATAATAATTCATTTAAATGCAGCCGTTACCCCGGAAACCCTGTAAACAAAGCAGCTGCACTACTTTCTGTTTCTGAAAGGTGTTTAAATGATTTAAACAGCCATTCAGATTTGTGTATTTGCTATGATGTTCATCACAGCGCCAAATACTTACATATTTAGACTTAATAGGCTATTTATTTTCTAACTTTTTTTACATTTTAATCTGGATTACAACATGCCCTAGATATTGTTTGATTAAGGTGTTTTGATTCTTTATTGTTCGGTCACACTTTACATTAGGGCTTCATTAGTTAACATTAGTTAATTCATTAGTTAACATAAACTGCCAATGAAAAATTCTTCTGAACATTCATTAATCGTAGGTAATTACAATATTTAATAACACAATAAAATCGAAAGTTGCAACTGTGTTATTTAATGAGCTAACATGAACAAAGACTTGTATTTTTTTAACAAAGATTAATAACTTCTGTAGCAAATGTAGCTATTGCTCATTGTGAATGTTAATGCATTAACTAAGGTTAACTAATGAGGTCTTATTGTAAAGTGATACCTATTGGTCTTTATAGTTCTTTTGCACTTTAATCTGTGTAAAACTTTTAACTTTATACATTTTTCTGTATTGCTTTATTGCATTTAAATGTTCAGTTATTTTTGTTATAAGAAAAATGTTATTAAACCTGTTATACTGTATTATGACAGCACTTTTTTTTAAACTAAATTTCAATACCGTGATAATACCGTATACCGTGATAAAAGCATTAGCAATTAATCGCAACATGAGAATTTGATACCGGCATATCCCTACATTCCATATACCCAAAATAATGTTTCAAAGCAGATTTTACATCATTTGATATCAGAAAATAATGTCTCTCATTGAGGATGCATTTGCATAATCAGGTTTCTTAAATTGGTGTATATGTGATTAAATATTTAAGCACTGTATTTGAGCATCATCCCCTGTGAACAAAAGAGGTTTTGTTGATCTTGGGAGAAGCAAGAAGCGTGTGCTCTCTCTCTCTCTCTCTCTCTCTCTCTCCCTCCCTCCCTCTC
>NW_015652285.1:1710121-1724477 GCF_001515625.1 Sinocyclocheilus rhinocerous | reverse complement strand
CTCCCTCCCTCCCTCTCTCTCTCTCTCTCTCTCTCTCTCTCTCTCTCTCTCTCTCTCACCGTTTCCTCTTTCTGTCAGAGGAATCTGATAGTTGAGTGTTGAAAGAAGGAATGCTCTTTGGCTTGCTATACTTGACTTCATGAGACAGATTAGACCATCTTAATTATGGTTCATACCCTCCAGTCCTGTTGTGCTGCCCTGTTGGCCAGTTGCGCAATTGTTATACCTTAAATAAAACTTGAAATCAAAACGGTCATAAAATGCTTGCTGACTCATAAGTATGTTGCATAAAGAAAGTAAAAAGGCAGATTTGTTGGTTTCTTACTCGCTTATCAAAAGTTTGGGTTCGGTAAGATTTTTACATGTTTTTGAAAGAAGTCTCTTATTATTACCAAGGATGCATTTATTTGATTAAATCTACATTAAAAACAGCAATATTGTGGAATAATATTGCAATTTAAAATAACTGTTTTCTGTTTTAATATATGTTAAAATGTATTTTATTCCTGTGATGGCAAAGCTAATTTTTCAGCATCATTACTCCAGTCTTCAGTGTCACATGATCCATCAGAAATCATTCTAATATGTTGATTTGGTGCTAAAAAAAACTATTTATCTAATTATTTTTGTGGATTCTGTAATATGTGTTTTTCAAGATTATTTGATGAATAGAAAGTTCTAAAGAACAGTGTTTATTTGAAATAGATATTTTTGTACCCCTGTGAAAGTATTTACTGTTACTTTTGACCAATTTAATGTGTCCTTACTGAATAAAAGTATTAAGGTTTAAATATTAAATGTATTTTTGCATCACCTCTGAAATGACTTTTTCTGTGATGTCACCAAACCCCTTTACTTCAAACATCTGGCTCCATTCTGGTTTATATCACCCACTTTTAACAATACAATCAATTTTTGAGTCCCACTGTACGTTTAGTATATTCGCAAAATAGGTTGCAAACAGAATTTCTCACTGAATTTAAATTTCCTGTGTACAAGTATAAAATATTTCATACTTTTTTCTTGCAGAAAAGTGACCAAAGTTTGACCAACCAATGTTAAGTGGAAAAAAAATTCTACAAACATTTTTTACCATAAATAAAGGCACATGACAAGTGTTTAGTTCAGTGCATCCTATTTTACTTTATTTTAACTTGATAAAACAGCTCTCTGGAATACTTTATTCTGGTTGGCCAATCACTAGATTCTGTGGTCAGATATATTTGTTTAATGACTGCTATAACTTTATGATTGTATGACTTAATTATAGAGACACATTTACTAAGAAGAGAAATGATTAAATTCACACTCCATATTTACCATTCTGTTCATTCACATTTTTTAAAATAACCTTTAATTAAAAACTTTCATATACTCCTATATTCATGTTGTTCTAAACATATATGGCTTTCTTTCTTCTGTGAAGATATTTTATTTTTTATTTTTTTTGGTCCATAAAATGAAAGCCAGTGGGGTACAATGTTGTTTGGACCCTGAAAATATCATAATTTGTGTTCCACATAAGAAAGTAAGTCATACAGGTTTAGAACAACATAAGGGTAAGTGAATAATGACAGAAACTTCATTTGTGGATGGACTCTCCCTTTAAGCTCAGATATATCAGTATGCAAAACAAGTGAGACTCTGAGGTCCATTGTTTTAAAATATTCCCAAATCATTAAGGGAAATAAGTTTGCAGGTACCAAGTGTCTTTTGTTGCCATGGTAGACTGCACTGATATGCATGACAATTACCCTGGTCACCATTTGTGGACCTGATCTCCCGTCTCTTATCTGTAATTAGAGTCGAAGCGCTCTTCCACGCTTCACTGCGAAGTAATCGTAATTGCAAACATTTGTTATAGCAAACAACTCTGTCAGCAGTAACAGTGATAAATCTACAGGCCTCTCTCATTGACCTTAGCTTAATACAGCCGCCGTTTTGGTTTTAATTGACGCAAAAGCGTAACTCCTGCCCAGGAGGAATGGCACGGAAGACGTACATAGCGAATGTGTCAGCCGTAGCTTTAAGCGATGCAATAATCCCCTTGACAGGATTTGATTTGCATGCGCTTCTATGCTTCTCACTGCACTGAATATTAATGGCCAGTATTGTTTGATAAAGTAAAATCAGAGAATACATTGGGGAGAGAGAGAGAGAAGTCTCTTGGAGCATAGCTCACGCGGCACAAGAGCAAACCTACCGGGGCCGACGCAAGGTATATTTCGAACCAGCCCTTGGGATTTTGGAGCATCGTGTCAAGTTGCCAACGCTCAGAGCTGGCTTTTAGCAGGCATTTGAGATTCTTTGACAAAAAAAACACCCAAAGCACATTACCACGGGTGGCCGGAGGGTGCATTCAGTCTGTCTGTATGTCTATGTGTCTGTCTGCTCAAGAGATGTTGTTACCAGAGAGAGTTAGGCTTGGAAACAAGTGTTAGGGACGGAGTTTGGGCTCGAGCATGGCAAGAGGTTCTCCTGTTCCTGCTGTTCCTTAGTCTCCATGGAAACCACAGAGCTGAAACAACAAGTACTGCCTCTGGTAAAATCACTTTATGAAAGTAATTTGCACAGCAAGAGAGTTGCGTTTGGATACAAGCACGTTGGTCGCAGCAAACCCGAGTGTACTCTTAAGAGAGTGATATTTCCGTTTCCGTTTTTGACCGTTCTTGTGTTAAAAGCAAAAACAGCCCACTCGGATACCGTGTTAGCTTATGCCGAGCCACATGAAAAGCACAAATGTGTCATTTGATCCTGGCCTGGCTTTTATACGACAATCAGGTGAACACGTGCAGCCCTAATTGTATCACTCGCTCTTTACGGGAGGTTTGTTAATGCAGGTCTGTTTCCAACAGGGGGGTCTTGTCGCTCCGCTCGCTGAATGTGACAGGGAATGTTCTTAGTGTGAATAATGAAACATGCTCCCCGAGTCATGTGCCAGTGATCCCGTGACAGCCCGGTTTAATGATCTTGTTATTGTTCTTTGCAGAACAGATGTTGGTGACTTAACGATTGTTTGCGTTTTGTGATCTCCCACTTTTCCGAACATTATAGTCTTGTAAATCTCTGTGTTTGATTTGCGCTGCATCTATTTGCATTTTATTGTGAGCTTTTAATTATCAGTGCTTCTTGCTAAGCCAGACATTACTGTTATTGTTATTCATACTTGGGGTTAGGAGTTGTTTGGGGGTTTCATTGAGTAGCTCGTCCAATATGGGAGGATTCCATAGATTTTTGCTGCAGTCATGCTAGGTTTTTAAATCACATGGGGTCCAAAGTAAGCTTTTAAGTTTGTGTGTTCTGTTGTTGCTTAGATCCTCTTTTGGTCAAATAAATGTTTTTGTTTTTTTTAATTCACAGATCAACTTTGGTACCCAGCGGAAGATGAAACTTCTTGCATTTCTGGTGTACAGCTTATGCATGTGAATGAATGGAAGTGAATGGAGTGCAATCTTGTGTGACCGTAGCCTTAAAAATTTAAACGGATAGTTCCAGTCCTTGATTCTGATTGGTTGAGCCGCATTCAAAGCCGTTGTAAATTATTACATGCATACACCTTTGACATCAGTATTTCTAGTGGAAGGATGATATTTAATGATTTCACTTTAAAAAGTACCATACTGATACATATATTTTGCCTTTAATATATGTATTGTGTGGTAACCGTTTTATAAAATCAATAAGCCCCAAGAAGCTGTGGTTTACAGTGAATTTAGAGCGACTAATGGGCTTTGTTTGGCCTGACGCAAAGCAGCACTTTAGCGAGACCTAAAACCACTTTTGTTTTTTTAGTACGCTAAAACCATTTTGAACACTTCAGCAAAACACCCTATTGACTACCTAACAACCACCTAGAACACCACATAGCATTGCTCTAAAACGTTCAGAACACTTTAGCGACCCCCTGGAAAAGCTTTAGCAATCACACAGAACACCCTAGCAACTGTGTTAAACACCACTCAGAGCATCTTAGCAATAGTATCAAACAACTAGAAGACTCTTTGCAAAAGGCAAAAGCACTCACATTTTCTTTTGGAAGTGTAAATATTTAGTTTGATTTTAGTCTTCCCTTTTCTTCATCCCAGCTTTTAACAGTTTACTGTGATATTGGGAGGACTGAATGTTTTCGTCTAGATACAGTTTTCAGAAAACGCCTAGGGAAACTAGTAATCATATTGTTGACAAGCTGCCAACATGTCAGGCATTCTCGGCTGAAGTGTTGTAGCTGAATAACTGGACACAGTCTACTTCCCATCCTCCCCAGAGTGGACACAAATTTAGCTGTGGCCCCATTGCTGGCACGTCTCAGTGTTGTGAGTTCACAGGTGCCCAGAAAGCAGGTGATGGATCTCTTGAACGTTCCCAGAGCATTGTCTCCCAGTCATTATCCTCCCGAGAACCTCTAATCCTTCTGTCAACATGAGAGTATATTACACCAAACAATCCATCCGCGGACACGCACATCTCCTGCACTTCATTCTGACGGTGGGGGTCTTGACAGCTGTGGATTTTGGTGGTGGGATGCATTGCATCTTCTCAGCATTCAAACACAAGAAGTTTGCTTCAGTTCTTGCCCTTTGATTCCACCCTCATCTTCCTCCACCTCCTCTGTCTTCTTCCAGCCTTTATCTCTCTTTCCATCCGCCATCTCTTGCAGGTGGATTGAGTCAATCTCAGTGAGTCACTCCGGGGTATATATATAGAGTAAAATAAGAGTAAAAGATTCACCACCCACTATTCCACATGGTGATTGAGAAAGCGAGGGTAACCTTTCTCGGTATAGCTGAAATGCATCTGCTCATTTGCACTTTCACTCGTGGACCTCGCTTCCATTTGCACGCTCACTTTTAGTAGGTCTGCCCCCTCTCTAGAGAACAAACACCACACTACTTCTCTCATGCTTACACCTGAGGGAGGGGGCGAAACTTTACCATCATCTCCCACAAAATGTGTTACAAAACAATCTGTAGCGGTCTGGTTCTTGTATGTATTACTAAAAAGCCAGTATTTGAGATAAGTTAACCCATTTTATTGTGAAGTACTGTTTGAGTGCACTAAACAGATGGTAGACAGCAGCGACGCTTTGAGAATGGGATGATGGATGGATAGATAGATGGATAGATAGATAGATAGATAGATAGATAGACTGTGCAGCGTGAGAATGTTCCGTTGTGACTCTGTGGATGCTCACGTAATTCCAAGCTGTTCATTGCATCACCTGGCAATCTAATCATTCCCTGTAGCACAAGGACACACACTCGTTGTAAGGCATTATTTCATTTATCCCGTTGTCAGGAGATTTTTATTAGAAGCCACACCAACTTCATTTTCACAAATTGTGTTTAAAGGCACAGACTGTGCCTTTTCTTTCTCGCTCTGATGCGGACCTGAAGCACTGGCTTGTAAATCTGCATTTAAATTGAATTTAGGACATTATTAGATTTGCCTGTACACCTGAGGGAGGGGGCGAAACTTTACCATCATCTCCCACAAAATGTGTTACAAAACAATCTGTAGCGGTCTGGTTCTTGTATGTATTACTAAAAAGCCAGTATTTGAGATAAGTTAACCCATTTTATTGTGAAGTACTGTTTGAGTGCACTAAACAGATGGTAGACAGCAGCGACGCTTTGAGAATGGGATGATGTGTTTTGTAACTAAATCTTTGTCTTATCTTAACTAAATCTTAACTAAACTAAAGTCAGAAACATTTTTATTCCAAGTATGCAAAGACAGATGTGACTGAGCTGGCAAGTCATTGCAGGCAAGGTCCCATTGTACAGTACTGTGCTGAAAGTAACAAACCTCAGAACTCAAGGGGGCGGTAGAGTCACCTTTAAATGTGCATGTTAAAAATCCAAGGAATTCTTCTGTATTTGGATTTTAATGAGACACGTATTTGAAGAGGACTCTATTGATAATAATCGATAACAGTTGTGCTGCTTAATATTTTTGTGTAAACCATGATACTTTTTTCAGGATTTTTGGATGACTAGAAAGTTTTAAAAAAACAGCATTAATTTAGTTGTAACAATGTAAAAAGTATTTACTGCCACGTTTGACCAGTTAACTATGGAAGGCCGTTTCCACCATTGGATGGATGGATGGATGGATGGATAGATAGATGGATAGATAGATAGATAGATAGATAGATAGACTGTGCAGCGTGAGAATGTTCCGTTGTGACTCTGTGGATGCTCACGTAATTCCAAGCTGTTCATTGCATCACCTGGCAATCTAATCATTCCCTGTAGCACAAGGACAAACACTCGTTGTAAGGCATTATTTCATTTATCCCGTTGTCAGGAGATTTTTATTAGAAGCCACACCAACTTCATTTTCACAAATTGTGTTTAAAGGCACAGACTGTGCCTTTTCTTTCTCGCTCTGATGCGGACCTGAAGCACTGGCTTGTAAATCTGCATTTAAATTGAATTTAGGACATTATTAGATTTGCCTGAAATAGTGATGGCTTTGCATGTGTCGTCTACATGTGACCGGCTCCACTGAAAAAACACACTTGAGCAGATGTGTCGCATTAAGTAGTTTCATCCAACCGCAGTCACTATGCCGTCTAAAGGGACGGGCTCATTATACCTGCGATGGACAGCCTATATCACCCTTTGTGGCATCTAGTCTGACAGAGAATGTGCCAGAATTATGCCTTCTGTTTACATTTCAGCACCACTCATGATCTATGACTGACTTCATAAAGCCATGTAAGCTGGCTAATAGTTGGTCTATTTCAGTATCATATCCATTTACACTAGACAGTCAGTTAATACTAAGCCCAGACTTATTAAATCCAAAAATATGTTTTGATGTCAACATGAAATCAAAATTGATCCCATTTACTTTTTTTCCTTTGTCGCCCTATTGTAACTCTGTCACAATATAAATTTATCTCACAAATCTAATCTCACTTTCTCACAGTGTGACTTTATATCTCACAGTTGTTCATTTGTGCCTCAATGTGTCTATGTGCTGTATTACAAAGTGCTTTTATATCTCACAATTCTAACTTTGTATGCTGCAATATCACTAGTCTTCATTGTCACATAATCTTTCAGAAATTATTCTAATATGCTGGTTTGGTGCTTAAGAAACATTTCTTATAATTATCAATGTTGAAAACAGTTGTGCTGCTTAGTTTTTTTTGTTTTTTTTTTGTGGAAATCGTAATACATAAGGATGCATTGATAGATAAAGAGGTCAAAAGAACAGCATTTTTGGAATATAATTATTTTGTAACATTATAAATATTTGTAATTTTTGATCAATTTAATGTGTCCTTGCTGAATAAAATGTATTAATTTCTTTAAAAAAAATGTTTAAACTTTTGACCCCAAACTTTTTAAAATCTTAAAATTGAGACAACTGTGACTTTAAATGCCACAGTGTGCCTTTTCTCATCATTTAGAAATATCAGGTTATGGAAGTAAATAGGTTGCAAATTGCATTTCATGTTGACTTTAAAATGTGTGTGGGTGTGTGTGTGTGTGTGACCTAGCAGTTAGTGCACATGCTCTGACACATTGAGCTCTGGTGCACATGTAGACAATGCAGGCTTAAATCTGACTTACACCATTTCTTGATCTTTCAACTCTCCATAAAAGTGGACAATGTTTGTGTGATTTGCATTTCATGTTGACTTTAAAATGTGTGTGTGTGTGTGTGTGTGTGTGACCTAGCAGTTAGTGCACATGCTCTGACACATTGAGCTCTGGTGCACATGTAGACAATGCAGGCTTAAATCTGACTTACACCATTTCTTGATCTTTCAACTCTCCATAAAAGTGGACAATGTTTGTGTGTGTGATTTCAGTGCATCTTAATGATTCAAACCTGATAATTACTCTTTTTGCATCAGTGAGCAGTTTTGCAGGAAGTAAATAATTTATTTAGGCAGCTTTTTTTAGTGCAGTGCTCTAACACATAATTCTCTTTTAATCTAATTATTATAAAAGAGCATTTTTAGACACTCTGTGTACTCAGTGCACCAACTAGTTTGTAAACATGTAAACTTGGTGTGTGGGTGGTGGATCAAGAGCTGAATGCTGCTGTTATAATAGCACTGCATCTATGCTCTTATGGTGTAGTTCAGTACATTTTACATTGTGATTTTTCTGTTGCTCTTTTAGACTCTCCTCTGCATGACTTTGAATCAGCTGAAGCTAATATCATTGACCTGCTGTCGTCTTACTAATGAATATCTTTGGGTTGGAAGGAAGTTACTCGCCCTTAGCAGACATTTCCCATCCAAAGTGAATTACGGTGCACTAATTACATGGACAATCCTTCAGGAGGAACCGAGGGTTAAGTGCTGTCCTCAAAAGCCTCAATGATGAATGAATAGGACAGTGTGTTCAGTATTTCTTTAGTTCTGAGTCGCCTTACTGAAACTTTGATGTTAGCAAGCCTGATCATAATTTAATGCTAATTGAAATAATCTGTCCTAAATGGATAATGCATAAAAATGAAAATTCTATCATCATTTCCTTCCTCATGTCATTCCGAACCTGTACTACTTTTTTCTGTAGAACATATGAAGATATTTGCAATATTTTCGATATTTTTTGTTCATACAGTTTTTATTTTTGGGTGAAACATTCCTTTAATTCTTCTAAGTCTGGTCACATTTATTTACAGTATAGAGCACAAGAAAATGAAAATTACAGTATTAATGTTGCAAAGTTCTTCAGTTATGAAGTGAATACAATTTCTAGCTGTAAACCAGCTCTAAAAAAGCCAATAGTGTCATAATTCAGCTCAATTAAGTTCAACGTTGATTCTGTTTAGTTAAGTAACACTGTGAATGTTAAGTAATTCTGTGAAGTCAGTTCTGTGTTGATACAGTTTAATAACAGTGTTGATGTTGCGGTGTTCATTCAGAACGAATTAAATTAATTCGATTCAGCTATAAAGCAGCTCTATAGAAGACAGTTGTCATTTTCCAGCTCAACTTAGTTCAAGTTTTGTTCTTATCCAATACTGTTAAGTGCAGCAGTCAAATTAATAATATTTCTAAATATTAACTGTTTTTAAACCCTAACTAAGCAAGCCAAAGGCAACAGTGGCAAGGAACCCAAAGTCTGTCAGGTGACAGTAATTGAGAAGAAACATCTTACATGTAAAGTAGCAGAAGTGTCCGTTACAAATTATTAAAGGAATAGTTCACCCAAAAATGAAAACATCATTTTTTTTATGTTGTCCCAAACCCATAGGGTTTATGTTTTTCTGTGAAATGCAAAAAAATGGAGGTGTTAGGCTGATCTTTTCCATACAGTGAAAGTGAACTGGGACTGTCAAGCTCCAAAAAGTACAAAAAAGCTCTATAAAAGTATATCATAAAAGTGTGGCTTGTGAACTAGAATCCAAGGCTTCTGAAGTTATATGACAGTTTTTTTTGTGTGAAACAGACTGAAATTTTAACAGTAAATCCACATTGCGCTCAAATGTCATTTGCATTCAATTCAAAAACACCCAACTGCATCGCAAATGGTCACGCGAAAACCAATGATGCTTGTAATATAGTGCATAAGTCGTATGGACCACTTTTATATCTATGCTCTTTTATTAAATGGAAAAGAACTGCTTTGAAATTCTGATGAATAATTTTGTAACTCCATGGTTGAAATAAAGTCATACATGAGGGTGGATAAATGATGACAGGATTTTCATTTTTGTCTGAACTACTCCTTTAAACAGCAGAAGCAAACCACCGTCGAGTTTAATCATGCACCTGCTCGCGGATATTCTAAACACTGTAGATCACAGAGACAGTCTGCTGTTGGGCTGAATTATTTTCTCTCTGTGGAGATCTCCTTTATATGAGCAGAATCAAATTCAGATGTGTGGGTCCGGCTGCGCTCTCAGAGAATAGCTGCAGCAATGAATGTTCATCGTCTATGGCAAGGATGAATAAGCCCCTTTATACCGGGCCTGATGTGTGCTTATTTAATTCCAAACATTTTCCTTTGTTGGCGTAGGAAATTGTCCTCAAACTGTCAGCAATGAGTGTTTCTGCGATTCGGAGTCTTCTCCTGTTGTTTAATTCTGCAAGCTGTATCTCACCGCAGCCTTTTTTCAGTTTCCCGTTCAGTGGGTTTCTACGCTTCCAATAGTAACAGCCAGAAAAAATATGAAGTCATAACCACAGTATCTGTTTTCCTCTTTACAAAAGCTTAAGAAACATTATCCCAGTCTAATAACGTACACCCTTTGGAAAGACCTTTTTTTAGGAATTAGCGATGAAATCATTCTCAGAGGGCCATTTAAAAGGAAAAGTCACTCTCAGTTGGGTTTGGAACGCCATCAACATTTGGGAGGGCTTAATTTACTCAAAGTACTGGTCTTGCTTGTTTTTCCAGCCAGATCTGAAAAGCTTCACCTCCACCCTCATTTACTGTACTCCACTATAATTGCACAAATTCAGCTTTTATTTTGTCTCGTGGTTGTAAATATCAGGGCAGTACTATGTGAAAATACAAATGCAATGTGTATGTGTTTACTGAAGTGCAAAGATGTGGTTTTTCATTGGTTTTTGTTTTAGATTAGGTTTCAAATGACATCTGAGCCAGTGCAGGTCCAATATGATTTATTTTTGCCGCTCATTTGTTGCACCAGGTGGCTAGAGACCTGCAGGATGCAAGCGAGTGACCACATCGCAAGATCTCCCAATCTCTCTCTAGCTCTCTCTTTCTCAGCTTGGTTTCTTGCTTCCAGTACAAGGATTAAACTGATTAAATCCCACCTGCCACAGATGCACTAACCTAGATGCCCCGAAACCTACCTCACCTTTTCCATTCCCGCCTGGGAGAGATGGAGCGAAAACCTAGACCTGACAAACAGCCTGGTCTCGGAGACCACACAGTGTAGTGAATGAGTCGTTCTTTTGAGTCAGTTCTTTTCAGTGAATCGGTTTGCAAAAAACATTCAGAATCATTTGTTCATGAATCATTCACGAATCACATTACATTAATAGCTGAAATTTTACTAATAAAATGTACTGGAAATATAAACACAGAAATGAATTACATTTTAAAATATATTACAATAGAAAATAGTTTTTAGTTTTAGATTTGTACTAATATTAAACAATATTGCAGTTTTTATTGTATTTTTAAGATCTTACTGTATCTTAAAATTAATTGACATCTCTTGGCTGTTTGTATATTAATAAATTAATGCGATAAATATATTTTTTATGACATTTTTAATCAATATGTTTGCCATTTATTAATTTGCAAAGCATACATTTCATAATGTATTGTTTACTGTACATCTTAAGTCTTTTGTAAAAAATACAGTAAAATTGTGAAATATTATTATAATGCAAAAATGAATGTTTTCTACTGTAATATATTGTAAAAAGTAATTAATTCCTGTGATGGCAAAAGATCCTTTCATGAATAGAAAGTTCAAAAAAATAGATCATTTTGAACTTGATCAATTTAATGTATTCTTGCTGAATAAAAGTATTTAAAAAACTTTTCAGCAGTAGTATACATGCAAATTATGTTTGGGTACTAAATTACTTTGTTTTTATGAGCTGAATTAGGTCTGCCACAAACTGAACTATGAAATGTAAAATAACTTTATTGGCTTTATTAGAACATTTTAGACCATGCCAGGATGTCAGGGACCACATGATGATGTAAATTATTATTGAATTATTGTAACAAACTTAATAGAAGCGATTTTGCATCTGATTCTGAGGCACACAGAAAGTTACCCAAACTTAGACTTTTGGCTCCAAAAGCTCTGCTTGATTCCATGCATTGTTCCAAAGCGTTACAATTCAGTCCCTGTGATAAATGGAGAGTGAATTTTTGGCAGTTGTTGTTCTGTATGCATTGAATTAATGTTAGGACTCTATTCAAGGACACGTATCCTCTGTTTTGTGCTGCAGGCTTCTTTATGCTGTCACATTTCTCTGATTCATCAGAAGGTATTCATATAGTGTTTCTTGCATTGTGTGCTTTGGAGGATACTTTGGATTTGGTTCACCAGTCAGTTAAAGGTGAAATATTCAAGATTTGTGTGTGGGAAAACTCTTGGTAATCTTTTCATACATTTCTGCTCGAGTAAAGCCTTTCTCTGTGAATAAATTTCTCCACGCTTTTTGATAAGTTGTGACTTCACACGTTTTATAGATAGCTTGCAACTCTCTTTAAAAAAAAAAAACTGTAGAAAATGCCTGTCAAGCTCTTAAGAGGGATACTTTTGGAATGAAATGTCTTGTGTGGTTCTTCACTTATTTTTATCTCCCTGAGTACCCCTGTGAGATAAGGTGCATGTTGGCTAACCTTTGGGAAAAGAGCAGCCTCACACAGCACACCATTTGATTTGCCATTGTCAAATACAATCAGACGGAGAGACTCATAATTGCGAAAGGGTGAAGGTGAGCCAAGAGGCTCTAGCCAGCTCTCGTTCCTGTTCTGCGGGAGGGTTCAGCCTCTCACTAAATCAACACTGCAAATGTCACGGCGTCCCTTCCGACAAGGCAAAGTACTGATAAGCACTTCGGTCCTGACATAGGGCTGGATGGTATGGCCAAAATTTATATCACGATATATTTCTTAATTTCGGTCGATACAATTCCGATATCGATATGAACACTATTTATCTGAAATGGAAATCTTTTGTAACATTATAAATGCCTTTATCATCTATTTAAAATGAAAACTCATTCTCTGCCAGCAGGAGGCGCTTTTAGAGTGATAAAACTAGCGGTTTCCCCAGTAACGGTTGTAATCAAAGCAGCTCCGCTCATGAACGCTACTTTATCAGATCAAATGAAAATGCCATCGAAACTTTTCTGAAGACAGTCCTTTTGCTTCAGAGATACATTCATATAAAATACCCGCGCCGCGTTTTGATTTTGATGCCTGCTGTGCTCATGTTTATTCAACGAAGTCAAATGCCACAAATAAATCAGTGTATGGGAAACTCTGGTAATGTATATCGAAATATCGGAAATGTGTTTAAAAATCATATCACCATTATTGAAAAAAATTATATCGCGATACATATTGATATTGAATTATTGTCCAGCCCTACTCACTAAGGATAAAGACAGTAATACTGTGAAATATTATTACAATTTAAAATATCTTTTTAATTTTTTATATATTTTCAAATGTGTGCCTGTGATGGCATTCTAATCTCATTCTAATATACTGATTTGCTGCTCAAGAAGCATTTTTTTTTATTTTTATGAATGTTAAAAACAGTTGTGCCACCTGGTATTTTTGTGGAAACCATGATACACTATTATTTAATAGTTTGGTACACTGTAAAAAAAAAATCCATAAAATTTACAGTAAAAGACTGTAGCTGTGGTAAAAACTATGGTAGCATCATTTTTGGATTTTACGGATTTAATTGACATTTACATTTAAAAAACACATTTCATTAACTGACATAATTTTAATATACCAACCTATCGAAGTTCTGAAATCTGTTTAGTACCTTTGTAATACTCTGATAAGCAGGTGGTGAGAAAGTCACATGAAGAACCAAAGCTCAACACATGCAGCTTTCCACAAGCTGAGAAAAAAAAATACTTATATATACTCAAATCCCTCAATGAATTCGCTTGCCGCACACTTGCCTTGCGTTATCATAATTTCATTTTAGGTGGTCGTTAAAAAGAAATAAAACAAGAGCATATACTCAACGTCGGTCAAAGTATAACTTATTTATTCAAATCAGCTGGGGAAATGCAGAACAATGGAAAATCAATCAATAGCCTGACAGAATTCTTCATCTTCATATAACGTTAGCCAACATATTAAAAAACAAGTCAAAAACAATAGGAAGGTTTATCAAGAAATAGCATTAAAACGGCTTTTAAAAAC
This sequence comes from Sinocyclocheilus rhinocerous, assembly GCF_001515625.1. NCBI lineage: Eukaryota > Metazoa > Chordata > Actinopteri > Cypriniformes > Cyprinidae > Sinocyclocheilus > Sinocyclocheilus rhinocerous. The sequence goes on along the minus strand of NW_015652285.1, from coordinate 1,710,615 downwards.
ATACTTTGTGTAGGCTATATTGTCTAAAAACAAAACAATGCAACAATGCCCATTTTACTTACTCAGACCATGCGTTATTTGTTCAGTGAAATTATCAACATGGTCTGGTGAAAGACGGGACCTGAGGCGATTAACAATAAAATTCCTGCACTTGAAAAAACGCGCTCGGCAGGAACTGAAGTCGCAGGCACGCAGAGATAACGAAAAGCAAGCCGATAGAGTTTCAGAAAGAGCCTGGACATCCCGCACCACCACCGAAGTGGGTCTTCATTAGAGGAATAGACGGCGCGGATGGGATCGCAGCGCTGGCGGGTTGTAGTGAATGACGGGATTGACATTTGCTGGCTTTGGCCAGCCTCTAAGCTAACGCCTACGTGCCTGTATTGAATATGATTACGCATCGCTCCAGTAGAGTTATTGTAAGACAATTTGACATTACACAGTTTACACAAAATTTTTCAGTTTCCTTATAATTCAAAATAATCCCACACCTT
>NW_015652285.1:1693257-1710087 GCF_001515625.1 Sinocyclocheilus rhinocerous | reverse complement strand
TTTTTTCTGTCGTGTAATCGACTATTGTTTTCAGTGCCGACTAGTAGGAGCTGTACCGTTTAGTCGACTAGTCGACTAGACCCGCACATCCCTAATGGTAACACAACACTAACGTAATGCAAATAAACATTGATGTAACATACAACCCTAATGAACATAACTGATAAGAAAAAAAAACATAGTTATTTCAATGAAAAAACACCAAATGTGAAATGTAGCGCAGGGGACTCTCAGGGGAATTTACCATTAACCAATTAATAGGTTTTTACTGTAGAATTTTTACAGTCTTTTACCGTTAAAATCACAATCATTTTTAGTAATATTACAAATAATAATAATAATACCTTATTCAGCAAGGATGCATTAAATTGATCAAAAGTGACAATAAAGACATTTGTAATGTTACAAAAATGCAGTTCATTGAACATTCTATTGATCAAAGGATCCTGAAAAAGTTACTAGTTTTCCAAAAAAAATAAGTTAAGCAGCAGTTTTCAACATTGATCATAAGAAGCATTATTAATAATTGATAATAACTGTGTACCAAATCAGCATATTTGAATGATTTCTGAAGAATCATGTGACACTGAAGACTGGAGTAATGGATGCTGAAAATTCAGCTTTGCGATCACAGAAATGAAAATATATTGAAATAGACAACAGTTATTTGAAATTGTAATAATATTTCACAGTATTACTGTTTTTACTGTATATTTTATCAAATAAATGCAGCTAGGGTGAGTATAAGACTTCTTTCAAAAACATTTAAAAAAAAACAATTATTTCAAACATTTGACCAGTAGTGTATTTTAACATAATGACCTTTTCACAGCTTTTGACAAGCAGAAAGAATGTCCAATTACCTTTTGATTTCATTTTGTACATTATGTCTATTGTTTTATAATTTAAAACTCAACAAATTGCTTTATGCATCAGGTTTAGCTTGAAAAGTGCTATATTTGATGTTTTAATACAAAGTAATGACATTCAAACATTTTTCTGTGTTGCTGAAGTGTCCAAATATTTTTTGGCCGCTGTATGTTGCAGTTTTATTAATGGTGCTAAAGTTTGCTCAAAGATCAAACCTCTGAGAGACAAGTGCCGCTGCCAGCTGCTGCTGAGGCATTTCATTTCTCGAATCAGACTTGGAAGCACGTGGCTAGCTAGATGATGAAACTGAGTTGAAAGAGAAACTTAGGTCAAGGCTGATTTAAATTTAAAAAAATGTATCTTCTCGATTTCAAACTTCATTCTCTGCAAAAAAGCAGATGACTTTGAGTGCAAATACGGCATTTTTGTCCACAGAAGATCTCTTTGACTGCTTCTGTGAGCTTTGATTACAGACTCTTAAATCACTCTCAGTTGAATGGTAGTCATCCACCTAGGCCAGGGGTGGCGAACGCCAGTCCTGGAGAGCCGCAGCCCTGCAGAGTTTTGCTTCAACCCTAATTAAACACACCTGAACAAGCTAATCAAGGTCTGAAGGGTTACTAGAAAGCTACAGGCAGGTGAGTTTTAATTAGGGTTGGAGCTGAACTCTGCAGGGCTGCGGCTCTCCAGGACTGGAGTTCGCCACCGTTGACCTAGGCTGACCTTTGAACTCGGTTTCATGGCTGTACACCTTGTCTGCATGCATTTTGGTAGACTTGAACTTGCTGCTTTTCCACATCAGAAGTGGTCTGCGATGGTTTCTTTCTTTGTGCTTCTGTGGCTTATGAGTGCTTTGAAACTCAGAGTCTGTCGAGCCAGATATAGTCTCGCGTCGATGGGCCGCTTACAGTCCGTTCGCTGACCATCTAATGCATATTGCAAAAGCAAAACAGAAAGAGCTAGATGAAATCTCAAGATATTCTGATAGCTGGAAATCGGGAGCGCACCAGTTCACCTGGAAACAAAGGTAGAGTGATACAGTACGCACTTTTGTGGAAGAAAAGTAGACATACATGAACAGATTGTGTCTTTATGCAAATTAATTTGGTTTTTTCCAAATATTTTCTCCAGTACTTTTTTGCCCATGGTGATTTAATATTGTGGTATCTACTAGTTAAAATAAACCATTACTAAATGGCACACAAAACAAAACAAACTCTGCCTGGTCACTTTTCATGTAGGTCAGACATTTCTTGTCTAACTGGGCAGATCTTTGTCAGAATTAGAATATGTGTTCCATACCTTCTGTTTGCACAGGCATCAGCTTTCTTTTTTTTTTTTTTTTATCTAGCTTGACAACAATTTTCCACAATGTTCTGTAGCCTGAACGACGAGTAACTTTAACCGGTTCATGTGAACTCAAAGACAGCCTGATGCTTTGTTTATAGACTATTTGTGGGTGGCTGTTTGTTGTTTCACCTATCAATTCGTGTCGATAAAGTATAATAGGGTAAATCCTGTATAGTGATTTATCCTATATAGTGCTTGCATAAAGCAAGTAGTGCATACAAAGATACATAACAGCTAAATTACAAGTGTAAGTCATTGTAAGCCCTCGAACCCCCCCCAATATAAAAAAAACAACAAGTGGGCTCCCCCAAAGACCACGGTATAGTTCGAACACTGACAGTACCTGCATCAACAACTGAATGTGGTAGATGTTGGAGTGCTTTGTGTGAGTGTATAAGGCTCTTTAGCCTGTTGGTGGCTGATTGGAGAGTGTTTGCTGATGTTTTGCTGATGTTAATTACTATGTCAACAGAATCGGATGCATTATAAACAGATTTTACCCTCTTTTACCTGTTTTTAAACCTCCAAATGAAAACATGCCCTATGTTCAGATTGAATACTATCGGCATATGCAAACAGAAAAATATATTAAAAAAGGTAAATGAAGAGTTTATTTTTTCCCTCCATTATCAGGCTCAATGCAAATCCTGATACGACCTGTTCAAATCACATCCCCAGAAATCACGTAAATTACACCAAACTCCACCTCTCCTCACAACATGTTCTCTTGCTGTCACCACCGTTTCCCAGGTAACAGTCATTACTTTCATCGGTTTCATTCTCTGGATGCTGCTGGGGTTTAGGAGATGGTGCTTTGAATCGATTTGAATGACACATACATTCAGGGCTCTGATAGTCATGATGACTGTTGCTCTAAGAGAAACAAATTGAATATCACACCAGAAGCTCACTGTCGATTCATGTTTATAATCTTCTTTACCGTCTATAATCTTCTTGAACAGAATAAACAGAATGAATGTTTTTGTCTTTTAGCCTTCAAAGAGTTTTAGGACTTGTACTATGGCAATAGCATAATGGTAGTTATTTATTTCCATAGTTACATGGCGTGATTCATATGTCTATTTATTGTGTTATATTATTTCTTCATACCTTTGTTTGCTTTGAGTCATTATGTCGGTCTATATATTGGTGGTGAGGAGTTGATAATGGCAAAATGGGGAATGTAGTACATCCAGATTACATACTAGACACATTCAGACTGTATAGAATGTACTTTTTTAGTGGTCACTAAATAAGTACCTACTCACCTACTTTCGGACGCAGCCTTCGAGTGATTAATTGAATCATTCATTAGGTCGATTCATTCAAACACACTGGTTCATTCAGTTGACTAGTGTCTTCGTTCAAAAATCAGATGTGTAATGCCGTGGTTTGGAGTTCGGCTTTGTTGGCAGAGCAAACATACACGGCAATATTGTGTCTGGAGTGTATCTTACTAAAAATGTTCTTGTTTATTGATTTTATATATCTACAATCATATGTAGATAGATCATATATAGATACATATATTTATCAATATATGGTAAGGTAATGGTACCATTATCGGGATTTTACTGTAACATTTTTACAGTGCACACCATAAATCATCACCGACTCTCATGCTGCTGTTTTCTCCCAATGCTCTGTATGCTCTGGGCTGCTTCATAACACCTGTTCTGGCCAAACACAGCTCTTTGGCTGCAGAGTGCACAATGAAGAACAGTAATTACGGCGGCCCCTTTTACACACACACTTTATATATAATAGGTTTTAGTGATTGGCCCTGACCACAGTCTTCAAACCACTGGCATATCTGCCCTGCAACACAGCTCCGTGTCTCTGTAATGGTCTTCTAGTATTGTTCCCGGCAATTTAGGCTGGCGCTTGAAGTAGAGTATAATAAATAGAGAGAAAAAGAGAAACTGTTAGGGAAATATATTTACTTTGTTTTTAACTCTTTGATGCATGGCATCTATCACTTACTTCAGGGTTTGTTACATCCTAACCACCATGGATAATGACCTTTGACCCTTATCCATAATTCTGTGACTGATGTTTTCATATGTCCCAGTAGCAGTGTCCGAAATCACATACTCTCTGCGTAGGTACTTCTTTTGAATTGAGTAATAAAGTAATATAAATTACTTTATGACATTACGTTAAATACTATATTTCGCTTACTATATAGCAGGGAAGTGTGTGATTTTGGATGCAGCCTGTGAATTCAGACACACTACTCTTTTCACATACTCTTTTTCACCTACTAGAAGGTAAGTATGTGATTTTGGATGCAGCCTGTGAGTTTGTACATACTACTCTTCGCATACTGTTTTTGCCTATTGTATATTAGTGAAGTATGCGATTTCAGATGCAGCCTATGAATTCGGACATACAGTACTTCTCTTTTCACATGCTGTTTTTCATCTACTATATAGTACGGAAGTATGCAATTTTAGATGCAGCCTGTGAGTTTGTACATACTACTCTTCGCATACTGTTTTCACCTACTGTATAGTAGTGAAGTATGTGATTTTGGATGCAGCCTGTGAATTCAGACACTACTCTTTTCACATACTCTTTTTCACTAACTAAAAGGGAAGTATGTGATTTTGGATGCAGCCTGTGAGTTTGTACATACTACTCTTCGCATACTGTTTTAGCCTATTGTATATTAGTGAAGTATGCGATTTCAGATGCAGCCTATGAATTCGGACATACAGTACTTCTCTTTTCACATGCTGTTTTTCATCTACTATATAGTACGGAAGTATGCAATTTTAGATGCAGCCTGTGAGTTTGTACATACTACTCTTAACATACTGTTTTTCACCTAGTAGGGAAGTATGCGATTTCAGATGCAGCCTGTGTTTTTATTTTATGACAAAGAATTGGCTGACAAACGTGATAATGCACAAAGTACCTCTGAAATACTGTCTTTTTATTGCAGTGGCCAGATGTGTAACTCTCTTAAAATGAATAATTTTGGCAGAGAAAAATATTGGTAAGGATTATAGTCTTGTTTTGAAGTAAAGGATCACTAAGAATATTTTACTTTGCGATTAAACAATTCATGCATCAAAGCGGTTAAACTAATACAGTGAGTCAAAACCTAAATGATGGGACAGTCATTACCCATCTGAGTCATTGCATCTCTGATGGTTTCATTAAGCTTTGAAATATGCAGCGTTTTGCCTCATCTGAACCATGAAAACGCAGTTGTTTTATTGAAACTAAATGTTCTGGTCAAATCACGGCTATGAATTTTGATGCCAGTCAGAGGGCCAAGTTCAGTTATTGCATCTGGTTCTCATTAAACTCAGCAAATGGGAATAAAATAAGCCTGTTTCAGCGCTCGGATGTACAGGTGGTGAGGGAGACATCTGTCTAGTGATGGAGTGTGTGCATTTATATTATACCGAAGTGGACTTGTTCTGGCCTGTGCACTGCAATCAATGATGTTTCGAAAAAAAGAACATGCTTTTACACGTAAATTAGAAGTGATTTTCTAGAAATGTTGACTGACAGTCTGAACACAGTGTAACCATAACAATTTTTCTTCATCTCTATAATTTGATTTTGTTTTACAGCCACGAATGCAGTTTTATATAACCAAATAATGCTTGTAAGGCAGCCACAAAACATACTATACGAGACGCCTCATTGAGGGTGTCTAGTCAGCATTGACTTGTTGGACGACATCTGAAAAGAAAGTCAAAAAGCATTCCTTGTACTCTGCCTTACTCTTTTGATTCCTGACAGCCATTGATTCCTTGTTTATTTTTCGTTCTTATGTTCAAACAGACCAAATGACAAGAAAAAAGCACATTTGCAGCATGTTTTTTTTTTTCTGCAAAGAGCACAAATGTGTCATGCTAGCTTATGATTAAAGCAGCATTAGTGTGGATTATACCTCCCAGGGTGCCGTGCAGTAGCTTTAGATGTTCCCGTAACCTCTGCCATGCTAAAAGATGTTTGCTTTAGCATCGTTCTTAGGAGCATTACAAGGATTTGTTAACCAATACATAGAGAAATTCAAGACTAAAGGCGGGCGTACACGGTGCGATTTTTGCTGTCGTACGAGCTCGCAGGCGATTTTTTTTCTCTCGGGAGAAAATCGCAGATGCTCGCATGGTCGCGGCTCGTACCGTGTGAGAAGAATTACGGGCCGATCCGAGACGTTACGAGCACCTCCCGTCCTCCCGATAATTTTCAAACATGTAAAAAAAAATCGGATTCTGTCGGTTTAAATTCGTGGCGTATGTGCGGTTGAACGAGATGATTTGGCGATCCATCTGAAGTTGACCAATCAGAAGATGACAAAAACCATATAGCACCTCCCGTCCTCCCGATAATTATACAGTTCTATTTTTTATTTGTTATTCCGAATGTGCGAAATTTGCCGTTCAGCTTTATGAATGAACATGCCTGTTGTATTTCTGGCAAAACGAGCTGAAATTCAGAAATGGCCTACTCCCTTGAGTTCTTTATGAAGAACAGAAAGTCCATGCTTTTCTCTGCTTTTCAGCCATTCTCTTTGCCATGTCCTTTGTCTTCGTTTTTTTTTTTTTTGGACGTCACAAGCCGCCTGCCACAAAGAAAACTATTTTGTCCTCAGAATCCATATTTTTATGAATGGCGCGAAACGTAATGCTTACGTCAGAGTTTGTAAAATCGTAGTAAATTCGTGTCGTGTGTGACTGCCTCCGTACGATTTTCGGATAAACTCAATCGTGACATGTGCCAGAGCTCACGACGTTCCGACCTTCAGAATCACACCGTGTACGCCCACCTTAAGACGACATGGCTACGGTCTGCAGTTTTTTTTTTTGTTTTTTTTTGGCTGTACTCAGGCTGATTGTGTTTCGCAGCTTGGCCTCTGATACGTACAATGAAGAGTCTTGAATCTCTTTTAATCGTGCTGCGAACTGGAAATAACCCTTTTCCTTTCGTCATATACATGATTAGATATCTCCATGGCGCATAACACAAGAAACTTCTTAATTACACGTCCGACTGGAGCTGTCATTGTGTCATATGAATGGACATGGTACTGCTCACGCTGATCAAAGCATATTAAGGGCCAATTTATTCAGCGATGTTACACTAACATAGTGGAAGTACGTGATCCAGATCTCCAGTCAGGATGAATAACTGTGTGTAAATGAAAGAGACTATGTTACTGATTGTATAGAATTAAAAATGATTTAAATGAATTAACTCACTTGTAACAAATATGCATATTAAAATGACAAGTCGTCATTTAGCAGACCCTTTTATTCAGAGCCACTTACTATAGACTTGTCATTGCCTCATAACTGAGGAGAAACAACTCACATTTTATTTTAACAGTGCAGTTTTTTTTATAGTGTTTATCAATATTTTGAATTATCTTTCGTTTATTTTTACAGAGTATTATCATTATTTATTTACTGATAATATTTGAATGATGTTTTATTTTAATTTTATATCTTTTTTATTTTCAATTTTCATTTTAGTTTTAATAATTTTGTTATTTGCTTTTGTTATTTTTATATAAATTTTTGTTTATTTATTTTAGTTTTAGTAATTTAAGTACTTCGACCTAAACTTATTTTATTTCAGTTAGTTGCCAGGGGAGTGTTTATTTATTGTTTATTAATTCTCATTAAATTTTTTTAGTTTTTAATCTAATATTTATTTTTTATTTAAAAAAAGGATTTTTTATTTTAAATTTTAATAGTTTTTGTTAACAAACATACTCTAATACTTTAATAAACAAAAGTATAGATGAATATTGGGTAAAACAATACCTTTATCAATACAATGATGTATTGAATGAAGTAAGCATTAGTGGTCGACCGATATATCGCCAAGGCCGATATTTGGCATTTTTTAAATATCGGCATCGGCCGATAAGTTTTCCTGTTTGGCCGATGCGTTCGAGGTGGGACTTTTATTTTGACTGAGAACGGCAGGGCCTGGGCACACAGTGCTCACATTCTCCCTCTTGTTCGCTGTTGTCGTTAACAGTTCTGTCTAAATACGGATAGAAGTCTGTCTAATAATCAGATAGAACGGTTAAACAAAGGAATTAAAATGTATACAAAAAGTCTTATAACGACTGCTTTTATATTATTAGTAATAGAAGGGCAAACATTATAATACTAAAATACTTTGTCATCTAAAGTATAAGTATGTTTATTTAACACATTTATTTTTTTTTATCAATTTTCAAATGATTTCAAATTTCTTAAATATTAATTAAAATACATAAAATTATATCGGCCATCGGCCACCCTGCTTTCCAAGATATCGGCATTGGCATCGGCTGTCAAAAAACCAATATCGGTCGACCACTAGTAAGCATATTGTAATGTAAGCTTTGTTATAGTCAACATTCTTTTAGATTTTTGCATTGAGCTTGTTGCAGTGCGTTATTGGATTGGTTTCTCTGCAAATAATATTCGTGCCAGTGATGTCTTAAAGAGATAGTTCACCCAAAAATGAGGAAGAGTAAATGATGACAAAAGTGTCATGGGTCTGTTAACTAAGTTTGAAACATAGCATACAAGAAATAGTCTTTTCTGATCTGTTTTTCACCATCTGTCAACCTTGCTCTCTTTTCTGTGTTTTTTTTGTGCCAGTCTTCCTTCCCAGAGCACTCAGATATTTTGTTTCTTTGGCCAATGATGATGATGAGTTTCCTCTGATCACTTCTCTAACGCACCTTCTCTTGCTTTCCTTGTCTATGCATGAGTGAATTCAAGAAGGGATGTTTTGTCCCTAGAGCTTTTTTGTCTCTTTGTCCTGATTCTCTCCCTCTTCTTCCTCTCCAGGAAGTTCCTGTCATAGCAACACACTCCCCGCATTGGTTCGGACTCCTTCTCTAATGATGCAGTCCGGTCTGGACATGAAGCCCTTCATGACCTTCCCCATGGAGAGCTCCTCTCCGGTCGGCCTGTTCCCTAATTTCAATACGGTAAGCAAGCCTGCTTTCATCTCCCTGCTCTTGGCCGTCTGCCCCTTTAATGTTGGCCTCGTTCCTGTGTGTGTTGACACTGATGGAATTAAAACCTTCTCTGAAGGTTCACAAAAAAACATGGAGTGAGGAGGGATGATGTTTTATGTTACGTGTATATCGTCCTTCACAAACTGCAGCGTGTGTGGTTGTTTGGAAGAGGGTCCGATAATTGCATGCTAGTGGCGATTTAGAATGGCATACCACACTGAAGGCTCGCCCAAAAATGAGCCATAAGGTTACCACAATTAGCAGACAGCAGGGAAAAAACAATGCTGAATGCAAATAACAAAATGCAACTAGCCATATAATCTGCATAGTTTGGGCAGCAAAATAAATTGGGTGTTTAAAAGGTAATTAGCAATTTTGTGGCTTGCAGAAACCTAGAACTTTGCCAAATTAGGCAGATGCCAACATGGACAGGTGGTGCGACATGACCTCATCCAAAAACGAAGTAAGGTAGATAAAAAAATTTTTTTACCCAGACTGGTAAATCAATTTTTTTTTTTTAGCAATGGCTCATTAAATTTGATCAAAAATGACATTAAATACATTTATAATGTTACAAAAGAGAAGTGCTAGTCTTTTGAACTTTCTATTCATCAAAGAAAAATATTAAGCAGCACAGCTGTTTTTAACATTGATAATAATTAGAGATGTTTCTTGAGCAGCAAATAAGCATATTGACTGATTTCTGAAGCATCGTGTGAGATTTGAAGATTTGAGTAATGATGCTGAAAATTCAGCTTTGCATCTCAGGAATAAATTGTTTTAAAATATATTATTATAAAAAAAACTATTATTTTAATTTGTAATAATAATTCACAGTATTCCTGTTTTTATTGTGTTTTTGGTCAAATGAACACAGCCTTGGTGAGACTTCTTTAAAAAACTTTGGAGAAAAAAAAAAAAAATGTTACTGTCCCCAAACTTTTGAACAGTTGTGTAACTGTTCACTTGCAGCTGGGATAAACTAGGATGTTTTTTGCCAGCCACATGTTGTTTTTGTGGTGGATTATTGGCTGCCTAGAGCATAAAACCAAATGTTATTAATTTAGTATATTGTTGGGCCTATGCAGTTTGTGGCAACATTAATAAATTTAAGTGTGAATTCAACATGAATTGGGTTCTTTTTCACTTACTTCACTTCTGGATCAGCTGGATGTTTGTTTGAACATCCTTAAACTCTTTGTATTCCTAGCAGACCATAGGCAAGACATTAAAAAGGCATTGCTGACAAGTTGGTCATTTTTGCTCACCGTTCAATGCTGTTTCGGTTTTTATTTTCAGCCTTTTGTTCTTGTAGCCTTGATATTAAAACAGTAGCAATATTAGATGTTCAGTTTATTATATCACAGTTAATGGCAGTATGATTTTTTTTTTCAAGATATGCAGCCCTGGTATGCAGTATGTTCCATTCTGAACATCGCCAGTGTGTGTTTGAGTGAAAGTCTACAGCCATGTCGACCCCTCACGCATTGATTCCAGCCCCTGATCCAACCCCCAAAATGAGAGGGAGCAAAATCCATTTGTGCTTTTATCTCCCCAAATCCAGACTGCTGTGGTGATGGCAATGAAGGGAGACAGAGAGAGAGGCTGATGGAATCTGAACTAGAAAGAAAGTCATTCTGAATTTGGGGCTTGTTTTAACTGTCGTGGTTTTATTGTATGGCTCAAAACCTTTCTCCTTCTTTCTTTTCACTTTCTTGTCTCTCTTCTCACTCTCCGCAATGCACTGTCCTGCCGTGACTCAAAGTGACAGTGCTCTTTAAAGTGGTTAGTAAAGGCCAAGCCTGGGGTCAGCGTGACACAAGGATGGTGTGGCTTTCAGAACATTATTTTTAAGCCTTGTTTAAACATAAAAGTTTACAAATTTGAAGTAGGGTTAATAGATTGTAAATATGTTAGAAATACATTACAAATTGTATGCAATCACTTATGTAAATGGATTTAACATATATAACAGAAATTAATATATATATTATATAATATATATTATGTATAGTAGTTTCTATCTATCTATCTATCTATCCATACACACACACAAATGAAATTCAATAAATTCTGCTTCCTGTTCCTCAAATTCCAGTTCATCTTCCTGTGTGGTGTTGCTAATTCAGTTCTAATTCCAGCTTATGTGTTAAAAGTAAGTAAATTCTTAAATTCTCACTGATCTGTCTTCAGTTGACCGCACTGTTTTTATGGCCCAGCACCCAAAGGATTGAACTAAAAATAAACAAATAAACACTGCAGAAGCTGTCATAATTACTGCTTGACTGTTGGTGCAAATCAAGAGGTTCTCCGGGCTGCAATCACACCACCGCAAAATTAGCATAAGTATACCGTCTTCCTACAAGGCCATCAAATTAATTAATTTCTCCTAATGAAACTAATCACAGTAGTCTCTGTTGAGCTTCCCGGGAATGGCATAGGCTAATTTTAGTTAGTGATGCACAGGATTTGCGGGTAGTTTCGAGGTTTCACTTGATTAGTGCTGTTGTTTGTTTGTCCCGTATACTGAACGTACCTCTTGTACCTCTCTTGTTATGGTGACTCCCCTCCAATCAGCATCTGAGGTGCTCAGTTGGGTTATTTCTACTATGCAGTACATTTCCACCTGTCTATCCTATGTCTTAATATCTTGAATAAAGCATTAAACTCAATTTTAAGATTGAAATGATATTATTTTTTGCATCAAAATATCACACAGTGAGCATAGAGGTGAATTTTAAACAATGTCACCAGTTTGGTTTAAGCATATATTACAATTTACCAAAGTGAATCAGTTTTTGAAACTGAATTGAAATATTTCAAACAAAGCATATTTTCTTGGTAATATCCCTTATGAAAATTAACCATGGTTTTATTATGGTAATAGTGTAGTAACCATGTGTTTTGGCTTATTGATTACCATTTGTATAACAGTTTCACTACAAATACCATGGTTACGGTTAGGGTAGCAAAACCGTGGTTAATTTGTGGTTACCATGGTTCAAATGGCAAGTTCTGCCATGAAACTCTAGATGGCGCAGGCTGATGGGTCGTTAACGTAAACTGATTATATTCACAGCGTTAAACTACTTGGCACAAGCTGATTGGTTCATGTTGCATGCACTTGTAGCCAATGAGCTTACTGCTTTACATTTAAATGGCTGGTTAGCATTCACTAGAGCTTTTCGCAACGAGCTTTGAGTTCCTCTGAAACCCTCCACCTTCCCCAGCTCCACTTGTTTAGATACAACAGCAATAACCAACAGCAACAGCAGCGAAGCAGATCTATTCCTCCTAGACCAAATACATTACCATTGTCATATCCATTACCATGCTAAAATCTTCTGAGAGTTGGCATGATAGAACTGTAGTAACCATGATTTTTTTTTGGTCTTATTTGTAGTAAAAAACCATGGCTAATTTTCGTAAGGGATTGTTTTAACTGATAAACAAATTATAGGGTTTTGTCCTCAGTTTCACTTCACATCCTGATAGTCTTTTGTAATTTCTTTTGACATAAAAAAGTCACTTAATGACATCATGTTTCAAGAAGTGACATTATTTTGGAAGTAAAACAACGGCTCAAGCTTCAGTGAGTATTTGAAATGTGATGCATTTTGTGATATTTTGTGCTATTATTGGTTTTGTTTGATCATTTTTGATTAAATGATAGATACTGGTATGATATAATTTTGAAATTAAAAAAATATTAAAATGAACTTCAAGTTGAATCTCTGTTTTATCCCAACATTAGCTCTTTATTTATGCCCTGTTAGGAATCATGTTCTTTTTCCTGCCATTGAGTAAACAGTCACATTTAAATTTCTCAGCTTGAGCAGGGTATATTTCTGAAAGTTTGATATATCTTTTTTTTTTTTTTTTTTTTGAAATATTTCTTTAAATTATAGTATAAATATATTTGTTTATAAGTTACCAAGTTTTGAAAGTACTGCATAACAGGCATGTCTCAACAGAAAGATTTAGAGGAAAGAGAGCTGGCATTGTGTCATAATAACAAAGTGTTGTGCGTGTGTGTGCCCTGACATATGCCTCTCCTGGCACACCGTTAGAGCTGACTGTTTGTGGAACATCATGAGCAGTTGTCCTTATGTATAATTAGTGCTTCCTCCACTCCACATGCAGAGAAGCCTGCAAGTCCTCCCAAACTGCTATTAACTTACTGAACATGCTATCTCAAAAAACACATTCTGCCTCTTGCAGATGATAACAATATGATGCACACTAGGGATGGGAATCATGAAGAACTTCATTCTTAATTTAAATTTTGTTTCCAAGTCCACTTAACGGTTCCATTGAAGATTCAGAAGCACCAAAAACTGATCCTAAATATTATTCAATTTACTATATTTTATTTATATACACTACTGTTCAAAAGTTTGACTCACTAGTAAGTTGTTTTGCTAGATTTTTTTTTAAACAGAACTGACTCATAAATCCACTCATATGCAAATTGAACTACACTTTGTTGTATGCAAGATGTACTTACTGTCATGAAAATCATTGGGTTTGGCTATTAAACCAGTTCATAATCATAACAACAGTATATGGAATCGAACTAATTTGTTTCATGATTTGTGAAATATATTGAATGAATCTCTGCGGTGGAGGCAGTTGTGGCAGCATTGGATAAAGAGGAGTTAGTCATCAGTGTGATTGTGTTTATGTGCTTGAGAGCACTACGCCCGATCAGGGATCCCAGTGTGATTACAGTGGGTGTGTAGTCACGGCTCTTTCTCTATGACTAAAATCAATGCTGCCAGAGTCACAACAGACTGAGGCCGGTTTGTGCTCAGCCAGGTGTTCTCAGCCATGAAGAGAAGCACCACATTATCCATCTGCTATGCTTTCTGTGCTTCAGAGACAGTCTCTGGCCTTGGCAAGGTCACAGATATCAGCTCACTCCAAGATATTCTTTCTATTACAGAGCTACAGATATCATTGAGGGAGCTCGTAAAAAGGTTCAGAGACAGCAAGAGAAAGAATGAAGGAAGAGAAAGAAAGAAAAAAACGAGATTGTTGTATTGTCAGAATTGTCCATGAGAGATGCCACAGTGGACATTGCCATAAACTCTTTGTTCTCAGGCTGTTTTCTCTTTCAGTTGGACTAATATCATGGCTTAGCAACAGATTGAAGAGAATTACATAAGATTTGCATGTTGGTGATTTTGCATGTGATCTGTATGGGTGCACTCTTTCTAGATGATATTACTTTTCAAATTTCATGTTTGTTTTAGGGATTTTTGATGACGTACATTCCTAATAATTATGTGTGTAGACTGATTTTATTTTGTAATTATACAGTTGCTACCAGACTCATATTTGCACTTGCAACTCCTGATTGTCATGTGTCTAAATCCCTATTTAAAAGGACTGTGCCTGCTAAGTATTAACACTATGCAGTGCTGCACAGTTACTGCCGTTTTCCCAACCAACTTCCAAAGTTCCAAACTGTTTGTTACCACATTTTTCCGTAGGTGCTACACATTTACCATGTACATATCATTAGTATGTACAGTTATGTGTCTTATTAGTTACCATATACGGATACTGTAAGGATGTGCCTGTTTGTACCCACTTGTCCGTAAGTACTACATATTTACCATGTACATATCATTAGTAAGTACAGTAAAGTATCTAATTAGTTACCATGTACGGCCACTACCTGTAAGTACCCACACTTGTCTGTATGTACAAAATAATTACCATGCATTTATGACTGTTAAGTACAGCCGTGTTTATTATTTGTTACCATGTACATACACTTCAGGTAAGTACCTTGTGTTACCACTCATTTGCCTGTAGGTACAAGATATTTGCCATGTATGTACCAGGGAAGTACACGTACTGTAAAATAACGTGCTACCAGATTTTTAATTATGTCAGAATGGAGATGAATGACTAGGGAAATGTCATTTAAATTCATTTGACAGTGAATGAAATCTCTTCACTTCTACTGAAGCTAATGTGATTAACAATGCCTGATTGACAGGTAAATCTCATGAGATAGGGCTCCGCCCACAAAGTGTGACATCATCATCTATTTATGGGAGGTAAACTGTTATTGATGGAGACAGTGATGTTGTTCTCATTCTCATGGCCTTAAAATATACAACCTCTCCTAGCTCAGAATAAAAGCACAATTCTGATATAGGCTGTAATTTGCCCTTGTTTTAGTAGCGGATATTATTTCAAACAGTAAAAGTTTTTTTTTTTTTTTTGCATGAACAAAAAAAAAAAGGCAGATGGAGGGAAGAGGCGGAATATGCTTGAAAAGAGACATAAATGTGAAAAAAAACATACACAAGATGTGCCAAATCTTGACAGATCAAACATACAGAAGCAAAATTTACATTTTAATTTGCATATATATTTAACTGGTATAAAGATAAATTAATTTTAAAATTGTAATGTTCATTTTATCTTGTGAATTGAGTGAAAAGAACAACAATAGTATTCATTTTATAGTAATTATGCATAAAAAGTTTTATGTGTTAATTTATTTACCACTATTTTTGATAGTAAATTTGTATAAAATCATAAACACAGAATTTCTGAAAAAAGAAAAAAAAAACTTGTAATAAATTATTAAATAAAAAAACATTTCATAGGGCACTATTATTGTTAAAAGTGTAATAAATTACATTTTTTTTTTTTAATTTTATGAATTCAAATGATTGAACATCCATTTTGATCATTAAAATATAATTAAACAATTAACCCGGAATCCAGAAAAATTAAAACTGAAAACACAGAATTTGGGAGGGAATGAATGAATGAATTAATTAATTAAATGGATTTCATATGCCCTGCATTCAGTGTACTATTTACTATATATAATTTATGGTTTTGAATATGTAATTTTTGATTTCATAGTATTTTGACGTTTGCCATTTAAAAACTGATTGTCCATTTAATTTAAAATCCTATTGTTGGCATTTCAGATTTGTAATCTCTGAGCAATGTCAGTACAAATGAATTAATATTCATGAGCTAATTTTTTGCCATATAATGACACCGCAACCCATCCGTCTTCAGTTTCCCCCTTCTGTAGAATTTGTTTCAGCACCACAGGTTGAGCTGCGTCCCATACACCAGATTACGCTCCAGCCACATGCCGAGGAAGAGCACAACAACGGTCCCACCAGCTGTATCTTCTCTCCTGACCCCTCCATCTCCCGCAGTCATTATATCTTTAGCCTGCAACTTCCATGCACTGATAGCTGTTGTGGTGAGAGAGCGAGCTTTTAATTACAGATTACAGCTGTTCAGCGTCAGGCACATCAGGTAGAGTGTCAGAGAACTGACAGACTGCAACTATGGACTTTGGATTTTTTTAAAACAGGACGTTTGGGGGGTGGTAGGGGGCATTTTCTGTGCTGTGGTTTGTAGAGGAGCGGTGAGGAACTGCATTAGTGACACGCAGAGGTCATGAATGGATGGCTGCTAGTCCACTCTACTGTCCCCTTAATCAAATAGAGAGGATGGCACTCTTATCCAAGGATAAAATGGCATCAGCAAAATGCAACCAAGTCTGCTTTAAAAGGTGGTATTGGTGGTCTGGTTTACACGAAATCATAAATAGTCCAATAACCAATCTGGCT
>NW_015652285.1:1691247-1693169 GCF_001515625.1 Sinocyclocheilus rhinocerous | reverse complement strand
CTTTGTATTCTTTAAAAACAGGATGTTTGGGGGGGGGTAGGGGGCATTTTCTGTGCTGTGGTTTGTAGAGGAGCGGTGAGGAACTGCATTAGTGACACGCAGAGGTCATGAATGGATGGCTGCTAGTCCACTCTACTGTCCCCTTAATCAAATAGAGAGGATGGCACTCTTATCCAAGGATAAAATGGCATCAGTAAAATGCAACCAAGTCTGCTTTAAAAGGTGGTATTGGTGGTCTGGTTTACACGAAATCATAAATAGTCCAATAACCAATCTGGCTACTCGAGTAAGTGAACTGTTATTTCAAATTATCATATCGAAGTTAGAAATTCAAATATTGTGACAAAATTTATTTTGTAGGGTGCCACAAGTTTGTTAAAATTTCCAAAGGGTGCCGCGACTAAAAAAAGGTTGGGAAACACTGATGTATATTACTATGTATACAGTATGTAGTACTTAGATTTTCTTTCTGAAATGAAAAAATATGTA
This sequence comes from Sinocyclocheilus rhinocerous, assembly GCF_001515625.1. NCBI lineage: Eukaryota > Metazoa > Chordata > Actinopteri > Cypriniformes > Cyprinidae > Sinocyclocheilus > Sinocyclocheilus rhinocerous. Next base: position 1,692,680 of record NW_015652285.1, on the reverse strand, counting down.
AATAATTCAATCAAAATTCACAAAAGAAATGAAAACATTGGCTACAATCCATTGACCAAGCTGTCAGTGCTAGAAATCAACCGTGCAGGGACTTGCAGGCTTTCAGTGATCCTGTGATTTAATTGCTGTCACTGTGAACAGGGCTTGAGACATCATTAAACTAAACATCTAGCTGGTTAACATGGAATTCATGCAAAACATCCATTTTAGTTAAATAAAGTCAAGGCTTTGGTTGTAATCCATCCAGCTTGAAGGGTTACTGTCGTAAATACTTATTGGACCGAGTTCATACGAACTCTTATCATGAATGAACAGAATTCACTGTGTAGAGCTGACTCCTGTTTACCCAAGCTCATCAGTTATTCAGAGCTAATCAGCCTGAGATGCGAGGATCAGCAGGCAGGCAGGGTGACAGCGAGTGTGCGTTTGAGAGATGGAGAGAGAGAGGTGTTGCTGTGAGAACAGACCTCCACTGCATCGCTGCTGGAGCGCACGCTACACCACGTCTCTATCCATCTCTGTCTCCACTCGTCTGTCTTTCACTTGTGATTCCATACAAAAGTGCGCTATGGACACTCTCCGTTTGCTCCAGGTAAAATATGCCAGGATTGTGTCTCAAGTTAAATATGATGGAGTTTTTCTGTCTGTCTATTAAGTGAGCTGTGAAATGCTTTCCTGCTTGGAGAGACGACTGTAGTGAGTGTGTGAAATGGTTAAATGACTTGGAGGCAAACTCAGAAGTCAGCTCTCTCATGCCAGGGTTTCATGCATGGCTTCGAGAAGTAGTGAAACACTGTGCGTAATCCTGTTGGATGCTGCACAGCACATCGTTTAGAGCTTGTTAAATTTTGTCCGCTTATTTTCTTGTCTCATTCAATTCTCAGATCCATGAGCATAGATTTGGGATACCATATGAATGGAAACATGTCCCTACCACAATTAGAAACTACTGAATATAGTCCTTATCATTATTGCTGCTGTAATTGTATGTAATTTAAGCATTGCATGTTTTTGGCATATTTTTATTGGTTAAATTATTTTATCTATAAATATAAATTAACAGGGACACTACTTGGTGTTACAGTTGTTAGTCGTTATTCACTGAAAATCCAGCTCTGAAGTCTCATTCTCCATTTTATTTACAAAATTGTTCAAAAGTTTGGGGTCAGTACGAAGCAGTAAACTCATTTATAATGTTACAAAATATTCCCATATAAAATAAATGCTGTTATTTTTAACTTTCTATAAAAAATATATTTAAAAAAATGTATCATGATTTCCACAAAAATATGCAGCACAACTGTTTTCAACATTGATAATAATAAATGTTTCTTGAGCAGCAAATCAGCCTGGAAAAATGGAGTAATGGCTGCTAAAATTCAGGTTGCCATCACAGGATTAAATTACATTTGAAAAAAAATATATATATATAT
>NW_015652285.1:1687108-1691050 GCF_001515625.1 Sinocyclocheilus rhinocerous | reverse complement strand
TGAAAAAAAATATATATATATATATATATATATATATATATATAGTTCTTTTAAATTTTTACAATATCACTGTTTTACTGTATTTTTGATCAAATAAATGCAGCCTAAGCATAAAATATTTTAAAATCTTAAAATATTTTAAGACAGCTTCGCTTGTGACATGTAAGGCACATCAATGACATCACATGTTTCCACTTTTTTTATTTAAATGTTATCAAGTGAGATTTTACTGGATGGAAAATAGCACACAAATATGAGGGGGGTGAACTGTCACTTTAAGCCTTGTTTTTGATTGACACATTCACTCTGGCACAAACCAGATCTTTACTTTTACATGTCATATAATTGCTTTTAAATGTATAAAAAGCACTTATTTTTTCAAATCATCAAAAATAAGTATTTCGTTTTTATTACATTTTCAAAAGACAGAAGACAAATACTTATTTATATATAAAAAAGAGAACGAATGTTCTGAACTTGAACACTCTTTCACTGTTTAGATGAAAATATTCGTTTGATTTTAAAACATGCCTGTGAATGTTAACCTACGCTGAGCTATTCCTGGATTGCAGTAGTAAAGTGTATTTGTTGTCATTTCACTGTCACATTACAAGCATTCAGGATTTAATTGAAGAAAATGAGGGCATATTTGTAAAGGTTTATAAAAGGCTTTTCTTTGCTTGAATTTCATTTTATTTGTTTGAATGAAGGATAGCTAGCTGGCAAAACTTCAGAAGCTGCAAGTGATCAAGACCACAGAGGTGTTTGGATGCTCTCCTGTGCTGAGGTGACAGAGATCACATTTGCTTTCCTTTCTTCGTCCTCCTTGGTTCGGTAAACAGAGTATCTATTTCTATCAGGTAGAGCCCAGGAGACCAGCAAGGCTGCCATTGATTCTCTCCATTACCCAGCTGTCTTGCCTGCAGCTTGGGATCCTTATTGCTCTCATTTCCACCTAGCGTTCAGGGTCGTGGATACTGACTAATGCGGAGGACACTCAGCATGTGTCTGATACACATCTCACTAACTCTCTTTTCGAATGCTGATTTCATGCTTTGTTAATTTTCTCGGTCTCTTTACAAATGATACTTTTTGGTGTGTTCATCAATGTGACTGCATTGTGAGTGCTAGCAGCAGCTGTGTACCAACGCAACTAGGCAATGAGTCGGGACAAGAAGATGCCAGCGTTACTGTTTTATTCATGTTTTTGTCACTTTGAATTGACCACCAAACCTTTATGTGCACCAAACACAGGCGCTTGCATCCTGCCGATGTATTGCAATAGAAGCAGCTGTTGAGCAGAGATGGAAACTCAAATCTAGTTCGTAAAATCATTGTTACTCGACTCTGACTAATAGTCAGTTGACTTGGACTCCAAATCCGAATCTTAAGTTTGCAAGGAGGAATATTTTCTCCAAATTTTATGATACAAGTCTCTGTTGCACATTTTTTGTGTTTGTTTGTTTGGATGGTTGGTTTATGCTGTCAGTTGATCCTGTATTCCTCAGTAATCTTGTACTAGTAAAACAGGAAAAAAGCTACCCGGTCTCATGGCAAATACGTACCTGGGGGCACATTTTTGCAAGACGCGAAATACGTACCAATAAGTACATATCACTGCAGTTTCCAAAAAAATGAACACTAGAGGCAGTAAAACTCCGACACATTTTAAATTATTTTCACACAGAGTATGATTTACAGAGTTTCGATTAATAAAGCGTAATTTTCGCACAATTACTTGAAGAATATCATGTTATGACTTCAAAACAATTTTAATATGCTGGGAGATTTGAAAACTGATGCTTTTGATTGTTAGCACCGCACATATGGGTTTTCATCGACGGTAGGTTTGTTCGGTAGCTCACGGAGTATGGAGACGTACTTGAGAGGTGAGGAGCTCCGGTTCGAATCCCGTGTAACTACGGTTCGACAAAACGGTTCAAATCGGCATATAAGGAAGTTGAAATGACACAGTTGCATTAACAAATGCGTTTTTTTATCAGTTTTGCATTTGTCAACACTTTCGGGTAGGTTTAGCGTTGGGTTTGGTGTAGGGCATATTTCCAACATGATAGAGCATTAACTTTTTCACGGTGTTTTCCTAACCGCGCGCCGTGACAGTTTTAGCGACAGTCCCCGGATATTTGAATTCTGAATCGCCGCAATATGTACCTGAAGAAACGTAATAAAAACACAGCAATACGTACCTATATCAACGTAATAAAAACGTGCCAGGGTTGACGTATTGAACCCGTGTTTTAGCGCCACTCAGTGGACATTTCTCTTTGAAACTGCGGCGAAACGTGCAGTAAGGTACGTAAAAACGGTGTTGCAGAAATGTACGCAGAGGTACGTATTTTTATGAGACTGGGTTGGAAAAAAGGGATAAAAGCTGTTGCTGCAGTGTGGTACCTTTTCAAAAAAGTATACCTCTGTACCTTATTTAGCTCTAAATGGTGCATAGGGGTACAGTTATATGAAATATAAAATTAATTGTGCTTTTTTTAGAACTAACCTGAAGCATATAAAATACATTTTTAAGCATACCAGGGCTGCATTTATTTGATCATGAATACAGTAAAGAAAATCATCTCCACTGGTTTAAAAAAAAATACGGAATTGGAATCAGAAAGTCAAACAGCCCTTAAATTTCCACTTTAAATTCAAAAGTTTGGGGTCAGTAAGATTTTTAATGTTTTTGAAGGAAGCTCAACAAGACTGGTTTTATTTGATCAAAAATACAGTAAAACATTAATATTGTGAAATATTATTAGAATTTAAAAGAACTGTTTTCTGTTTTAATATATTTTAAAATTGAATTTATTCCTGTATGGCGGTTTTTTAACACTATAAATGCATTTACTGACACTTTTGATTAGTTTATGTCATCTTTGCTGGCTAAAAGTATTTCTTAAAAAGAAAGAAAAAAAACACATGAAAAGATCCAAAACATTAAATACATTCATAGCAGTTCACATCCACAAATTAGACAGATTACCTTTATACTAATTGCGAACTGAACACTTTTTTTAGTGCACACTCACTTCAGAAAACCCCCTTTCACATTAGCCAAATGATTCAAACTCTGGTCCACGCCAGCATCTCCTAGCTTCTGGTGAGATTCCTCAAGTGTTCCTCTGCTCTTTGTCTTCCAGATGGACCCTGTCCAGAAAGCAGTAATCAACCACACATTTGGAGTCTCCATTCCTCCCAAGAAAAAGCAAGTTATTTCTTGCAACATCTGTCAGCTCCGCTTTAATTCAGATGTGAGTATAAAAAAACTAACTTATCTCTGGTTATTCGTGTGTGTTTATATGAGGATGTGTAAATGTTTGTCTTTGGTTTGTGCATGTGCCGCGTCTCCTTCCAGTGTACCCTTTTCTCTTAAATATGGAAAGAGAAGTGATCTTAGCCCATTCCAGTTCTGCCTGTGTAAAAGTGGCTGTTATAGTGCTGTGTTTCGCTCTGCACGCTGATGGCTGATTAAAACTAGCCCCAGTACAGCCGTTTAGGGTGCAAGTGGCAACGCTCTTCATTAATCATACAAAACAAGGTAAGTGCACTAATGTATGGTGATTTTAACAGACGTGATGCTGCCAGTTCCCTCAGCCAGCTTTTAATGAACACTTCTCAGCCATTTTTGACAAGATGCATGCTGGATCATTTGAATGGTTTCATTAAATCAATTGTTATGTTTGCTGTTTTTCAGTGCGCTCTCATTCTCTTCCTTTACCTGTGTTGATTGCACCCTAAGTCATTGAGTCCATAATACACACAGCAATTCAGCACAGATACCACAGTACACCTTCAAAATACATTTTTGATGTTGTTAGTTGAATATACAAAGCCTATGTTTTACATATAGTAGGGAATCAAGGATAATTTCTTATTCAGAACCATTTCATTTTTAGTAAAAAAAAAAAAAAAAAAAATTGGAATGGT
>NW_015652285.1:1663393-1677854 GCF_001515625.1 Sinocyclocheilus rhinocerous | reverse complement strand
TCTGGTTAGATTCCTCAAGTGTTCCTCTGCTCTTTGTCTTCCAGATGGACCCTGTCCAGAAAGCAGTAATCAACCACACATTTGGAGTCTCCATTCCTCCCAAGAAAAAGCAAGTTATTTCTTGCAACATCTGTCAGCTCCGCTTTAATTCAGATGTGAGTATAAAAAAACTAACTTATCTCTGGTTATTCGTGTGTGTTTATATGAGGATGTGTAAATGTTTGTCTTTGGTTTGTGCATGTGCCGCGTCTCCTTCCAGTGTACCCTTTTCTCTTAAATATGGAAAGAGAAGTGATCTTAGCCCATTCCAGTTCTGCCTGTGTAAAAGTGGCTGTTATAGTGCTGTGTTTTGCTCTGCACGCTGATGGCTGATTAAAACTAGCCCCAGTACAGCCGTTTAGGGTGCAAGTGGCAACGCTTTTCATTAATCATACAAAACAAGGTAAGTGCACTAATGTATGGTAATTTTAGCAGACGTGATGCTGCCAGTTCCCTCAGCCAGCTTTTAATGAACACTTCTCAGCCATTTTCAACAAGACGCATGCCGGATCATTTGAATCGTTTCATTAAATCAGTTGCTATGTGTGCTGTTTTTCAGTGCTCTGTCTCATTCACTTCCTTTACCTGTGTTGACTGCACCCTAAGTCATTGAGCCCATAATACACACAGCAATTCAGCACAGATACCCAAGTATGCCTTCAAAATACATTTTTGATGTTGTTAGTTGAATATGCAAAGCCTATGTGTTTACATAGGGTTGGGAATCAAGAATCATTTGTATGAAAGAACCGTTTCATTTTATAAAAAAAAAAAATGGAATGGTTTCAAATATTTTCACAATGTTTGGTTTTATTAACTGTGCTTGATTCCTGTATCATGAACCATGGCCAAAAAAAAAAAAAAAAAAAAAAAAAACATGGCAAAATAAATGTTTAACTGGGTTGGGTGCCATTTGAAACTGAATTGAGAATGCGTTTTAAATTCCAAGTCAGTTCCGAAATAGAATGCAATTCAAATTTGAATGCAAGCAAATGAATTGATCGATTCAAATTCAAAGGAATTCATAAAACTTAAAAGTTTGATTGACAATGCCTTGTTTGAAAGCTTTGAAAACAATTTAAAAAGCCTTGAAGTTTGAAGATTTGTTGAATTACAATTCATGTTATTCCAATTCAACTTCCTGTTGGTTGTTTGATTGTTTTTGCTGAATCATCAGAAAGACTCACGATTCAGTCTAAAACCACTTAAAGGGATAAGTCACCCAAAAATGAAAATCATTTAATTTGCTTATCTGCATTTACAGAAAAGATGGAACACAAATTAGTAATACGTTTCTTATGGTCACTAAATTACAAATTACATTTTAAAATGTATAATTTTTTTTTTTTTATATATATATTTATTATATATTTAAAGGGGTCCTATTATGCGTCTTCACTTTTTCAACTTTAGTTAGTCTGTAATGTTGAGTGGTAAGGGGCATGTCATTTCCCGACCAGGCGCCGAGTGCTGCCAATCACAACACACACTGGCCCAGCTAACCAATCACAGCATATTTCGTATTTCAGAAGGCGGGCCTTCATTTCATAAAGGAACTATTCGAGCCGTTCATGCCAGACGGGAGAGAGTTGCTGTAATAATGTAAAATATGTGAAAAATAATGTGTTTTTCAAACAACCTAGTATGAGAGCCTGTTCTAGTACACCCCCAAAACAAAATCAAGACTTTGTAAAAGAGCATAATAGGACCCCTTTAATATATTTTTTCCAGCAGAGAGGAGTGTGTGTGTGTGTGTGTGTGTGTGTGTGTATAGTACACCTAACACCAGTTTGTTGGTTTGTCACTCAGCTGCGGTTTATGATTTTCCTTACTTTTTGTAATCTGTAATAGATTTTCATGCATAATGTCCCAAATAAAATGTGGCATTGTTTACTGGCAGAGCAGTCAAATCTACGTACCATTGTGTTTATGAGTGCCCGCACAGGTGTGGGGTTCTGCACAGAGTTCACTGGCAGAGGTTTGTGTTGTGTTGTTCTCTATGGGAGAGGGGTAATTACTTACTGTACTGCCATGTTGTTCCACTCTGTCTTGGCATTGATTAAGCCATTTAATTTAAGATGAATGGCACAGGGTGGCAATAAGCCCTGGCTGACAGAGGGCTCCCACTGCGAGCGGTAATTGAGAAAAGGTTTCTCTCCGAGTGGAAAACAGACGCAGGAGCACCATTGTGCATCTGTTTTGTCTCCTCCAGGTCTTTTTCATCTTTATCATGACAAACAGACAGGAATGTAAGCACAGTAACCCAGGGAACCCCTTTGGACTTCTGAGCAAAGGCAGACGTGGTCCTGTTGTCTCAGTGGGGCGGCTGCTGGGTGTCCCAGCCGGCCTGTTGTTCGCTCCTGCAGAGCATAATTGCTTGATTGCTATAAAGTTTGAAACCAATGTTTTCCAACACAGCCAACGTGCTTCTGAATTGAAGCGACTGCTAGGGATTAACTTGTCTCAGCTTCCTGTTATCGTCTTCCCCTCTCTCGCGCACCCCAAACAAGCACAATAAAGCGGAAAGTGCAATGACTGCCCTTCTTGCGATAATTTAAAACAGTTTCCTCTTGCAATCGCCTATTTGAACAATGCTTTAAAGATTAAGAGGCGTATCTGAGCTAGCATGGGGCGAGCAGAAGTGTCAACGGATGTTCCCCAGACCGCCGAGCTCTTTGATGCTAATTCTGGGTGCATGTGTTGCCACGTTGTGATCTCCACCGATAGAGCTGTCTCTCCTGCTCTCCGTGCTCCCTGGAGATGCTCATCTGCAGGCCAAGTCCAAAGCACATCTTGCTTAAGTGGAAGTGATGCTCTGGTTGGCGTGTCAGAACGAATCAGCCCGCGTCCCGCATTTACCTTGGTTATCTGCAGGCCTGAAGATGCCAAGTTTGTCAAGCACTGTGCTGTTACCATTTTATGTTCCAAAGGAACAGATATTCGCACACATTATACACAGGCACAGTGGCTTGTATCAGTCTCACAAATTGCTCATGTAGATTAGCCATCGCCCTTGGAAGCTACAAACTTTATCTGTGGCTTTATTACGCCACTTTGTTTTGCCACAGTCCTGCGATGTAATTTAATCCCATATTTAGTGCACGCTCTGGACTCACTGTGTCATCCAATCCTGTTGCCAGAGGGGAAAACATTGTGTAACTAAAGGTTGAACACATCCTCGGCCAAGCTCTAATGAAGTTTTGAGGGAAGCAGTAGTTCCACTCAGTGCTTTTGTTTCTATAATGAGTCCAAGTATGCAGCTGTGAAGTGTCTAATGGGCATTTTTGGTGAAAATACACCATAAACAGATGAGATAAATAGGGTGTGATATTCCTCCCTGCTTGTTCTGTGAAATATTCCCATAGTGGTGTAAAATAACAATGATGTTTAGATTCGTTTGGATCTTAAAATCACAGTCTGGCACATAGATTTTTTATTTTCAATAAAATCATATTTATGTAGTTCTTTACATAATTTATAGCATATTAGAATGTTGTTGTAGTATGTTTATTTAAATAAAAACATATTAGTATGTTTTTAGTTGGAGGTTTCTGCTATTTCTATTATTTCTGCAAATAACGTTTTTTTAACGTTTTAAATAAAATGTGAGTGTTGCTTGCTTGCTTGTTGCTAGATTGTTGCTGTGTGATTTCTAGGGCATTCTAGGTAGCTGCCAGGTTGTTGCATTGTAGTTGCTAGAATGTTTGGTGCTAATGTTTAATTTTTTATTCAAATTTAAATGTAAAATCATTGCATCCACACTTTCTATTCATCATAAAATCCTGAAAATAAAATGTATCATGGTTTCCACAAAAATATTAAAGGGATAGTTCACCCAAAAATGAAAATTACCCCATGATTTACTTGCCCTCAAGCCATCCAAGGTGTATATGACTTTCTTCTTTCAGACGAATACAATCGGAGTTACATTAAAAAAATGTCCTGGCTCATCCAAGCTTTATAATGGCAGTGAATGGTGGTCAAGACTTTGAAGCAAAATAAAGCGCATCCATTCATCATAAAAAGTGCTCCACATGGCTCCGGGGGGTTAATAAAGGCCTTCTGAAGTGAATCGATGCGGTTGTGTAAGAAAAATATCCATATTTTTTTATCCATAAAACATGGGGTAATTTCCATTTTTGGGTGAACAATCACTTTAAGCTGCACAACTGTTTTCAACATTAATTATAATAGGAAATGTTTCTTGAGCAACAAATCAGCGTATTAGAAAGATTTCATGATTTTTTCATGTGACACTGAAGACTAGAGTAATGGCTGCTGAAAATTCAGCTTTGCATCACAGGAATAAATTGCATTTTAAAATAGAAAACAGATATTTTAAGTTATTTTGAGGTTGTAATAATATTTCACAATTTTACTGTATCCTTGGTGAGCATGAGAGACTTTTAAACGGTCGTGTAACTGCTGTCACACTAAGTATTTTAACTCCACATCATCAGGCATTGTGAATGTGACTTGGTGGTGAGCGTCAACAATGCCGTTGGGCTAATGTGTATAAATAGACACACTCACATGCATTACATGTTCCCTGAATCACTATGGATTAGTACTAATTAATGGCTCAGATCAATGTGTGTAAACGCCAAACCTTAAATGGCATTTGTGTCCATTATGTTTTAAAACTTTGCCAGGCGTATAATTACAGTCTTTAACTGTTCAAATCCACCACGCAATTTACTGACCTTGTGCAAGTTTATAGTTCAACTCCAGCCTCTGAAATGCCTCATATAAATGATCTTGCCATTAATGTGTTCGGCATTATATTTTATGTGCTTTCCACGAACTAAACATGCTCCCATTTTCTGTAGAATGCAACTTTTTTAATGCCGTAATTACATTTCAGGCAAGGCCTGCAAGCAGCTGACAATTCTATAACTTTCTATTCATCATAAAATCCTGAAAATAAAATGTATCATGGTTTCCACAAAAATATTAAAGGGATAGTTCACCCAAAAATGAAAATTACCCCATGATTTACTTGCCCTCAAGCCATCCAAGGTGTATATGACTTTCTTCTTTCAGACGAATACAATCGGAGTTACATTAAAAAAATGTCCTGGCTCATCCAAGCTTTATAATGGCAGTGAATGGTGGTCAAGACTTTGAAGCAAAATAAAGTGCATCCATTCATCATAAAAAGTGCTCCACATGGCTCCGGGGGGTTAATAAAGGCCTTCTGAAGTGAATCGATGCGGTTGTGTAAGAAAAATATCCATATTTTTTTATCCATAAAACATGGGGTAATTTCCATTTTTGGGTGAACAATCACTTTAAGCTGCACAACTGTTTTCAACATTAATTATAATAGGAAATGTTTCTTGAGCAACAAATCAGCGTATTAGAAAGATTTCATGATTTTTTCATGTGACACTGAAGACTAGAGTAATGGCTTCTGAAAATTCAGCTTTGCATCACAGGAATAAATTGCATTTTAAAATAGAAAACAGATATTTTAAGTTATTTTGAGGTTGTAATAATATTTCACAATTTTACTGTATCCTTGGTGAGCATGAGAGACTTTTAAACGGTCGTGTAACTGCTGTCACACTAAGTATTTTAACTCCACATCATCAGGCATTGTGAATGTGACTTGGTGGTGAGCGTCAACAATGCCGTTGGGCTAATGTGTATAAATAGACACACTCACATGCATTACATGTTCCCTGAATCACTATGGATTAGTACTAATTAATGGCTCAGATCAATGTGTGTAAACGCCAAACCTTAAATGGCATTTGTGTCCATTATGTTTTAAAACTTTGCCAGGCGTATAATTACAGTCTTTAACTGTTCAAATCCACCACGCAATTTACTGACCTTGTGCAAGTTTATAGTTCAACTCCAGCCTCTGAAATGCCTCATATAAATGATCTTGCCATTAATGTGTTCGGCATTATATTTTATGTGCTTTCCACGAACTAAACATGCTCCCATTTTCTGTAGAATGCAACTTTTTTAATGCCGTAATTACATTTCAGGCAAGGCCTGCAAGCAGCTGACAATTCTATAAATTGTTTTTGGTTTGATATGGTGTTTTTATTTCATATTTTGACTCAGAAATCTTGGCCCTCTGTTTAGCTGTTAAAATAAATTTTTGCAGATGTGGCCTGAATAAACTCTGCGAATGTGGGAAAATTTAAGCAGAATTTTCAGCTTTTCACTCTACTGCATAGACGGAGGGTGAACCAACTCCAGGGTAAGGCTAAAAGCAGCCAAATGTATTAAACATCATAAACCCGTCTTTTTAGGCAAGAACCAGACATGGGTGTCATGTAGGCGAAAAAAAATGTTTAATGGGACTGAATTTGTATTTAACATGATTACAATTTAATAAAAACGTTAGAAATTAATAATTATATAACGTTTCCTTTCCACGGTTATTCAAACAGCAAATAAATTATATATAGCCTAGAAAGTGACATTATCACTAACACTGATCTATCGCGAGTTTAAGCACTCTCAAAAAAACAAAACTATCGTTATAATCACTGAAGCTGTATACACTGTGAAATGAATCTCTTACTTACATCGTACGTACATCTGCGCTTTGTTGTTTATGATGAGAGAATTTGCAAGAGTCCGGCATTCAGTCAGCGAACACGCGTGCACTCAACAAAACTGATGAGTTTGAACGATGACTCATCTGAACGCTTCTGATTGGCCATTGCATTCCTAAGCTCAACAGAATTGTGTGTGATTGGTTCAAATGCGCAACACTGTAAAAACGCCTAAAATGAAATACGGTGCAACATGAGAAGATTTTAATTTGATGCCGCAATCGACACTGTCTATTCATATTCACTTTCACTAAGCCTTCCCCACCCTTACACATGCTCCACCTATTACAAATGCACAAAAACTGTTTATACTGAAACCTTTTGTTCCCTGGCAGCTTTGTCTTTTTTCAGTTACATTTCAGTTACATACATTCAGTTACTGATGTTTTTTTTTTCATTACAAGGTGTGTGTTTTGAAGGTTGTGTGTTCTTTTGAAGACTGCATTAAAGAAATGCGAATAATGGCTGGCGTACGCTCTTAGGTTTCCCTTATCTCCTGTAAATGAGCTGTTTTATCTCCATTCGCGCTCAGCGTAACAGAGAAGCCCCGGCCATTTCATTTGAAGTCACCTGATCTGAAGGTGTGTGTCCTGCTGTGATGTGACATCAGGTGAAGTGGTGGCTTCCCTCCAGAGACCTACAGCCCTTATGTGAGAACACGCCAATATGGCAGATAACCAGCACATCTCATTAAAGCTTTATAGTCTCTTATACATGCTGTGTCTTTACAGCCGTCACACCCCTGCAACACGTGTCTCTGTTGAACTGTTGTGTCGTTGCTTGACTAACGTTACCCAGCAGGATAATGAGATCCTAGTCTCAAATTTCCTGTTTACACCTGGTATTAAATGGTGGACGTCGCCAAATCTAAACGGGCTCATATTTTGTTGTTGTTTTTTGTTTGTTTGTTTTTTGCACTGTTACCATTATATTTATTTATTTTTCATATTTGTGTTTGTATATTATAAGCATATTATTTCTGAAGAATCATGTGACACTGAAGACTGCTGAAAATTCAGCTTTGCCATCACAGAAATAAATTACATTTTAAAATATATTAAATTATTTTATATCTTATATTGTAATAATACTTCCAATATTTTGGTTTTTCAGTAGTGTAATAATTGTTTTGGGTTTTTTTTTTTTTTTTTTTTTTTAGAGATGTATCATATATTGTGTAGTGCAGGGGTTCTCAATCCTCTCCATGCAGTACCCCCAGCACTGCACGTTTTGTATGTCTCCCTATATCTGACACACCACTTCAGGTCTTGCAGTCTCCACTAATGAGCTGATGAGTTGAATAAGGTGTGATAGATGAGGGAGACATACAAAATGTGCAGGGCTGGGGGTACTCCAGGACAGGTTTGAGAACCACTGGTCTAGGGCATCAGAATGCCTGCCAGATATTTGGGTTTTTCCACCTTGAAAACCTCAATTTAAACCATGCTAACAGGTGTAAACAGCAGTATTTCTCGGATGATTACTCGTGATCAGATCACAGAGACGGATCTTAATACCAGGTGTGTGCAGAGCTTACGTGTGAGGAGATAAGAAAAAAGCTGGAAATAGGAATGTTTCACTGCATTGAGATCTGCAGATGTTTTTGTGAACTTTATGTGTAGGTTTAGGAAATTGAGGATCAGTTCCATTAATACTGGTACTAGGGTAAAATGTCTGGGTTTTGGCTTTGTTTTCCTATTGATGTTTTCTCTAGAGGCCTCATACATTATATGTACATGTATTTGCATCGCTTTGACCGTTCTCTGTAGATCCCACCTTCTCGCTTGCCACGATTGGTGGATTATGTACGTTTGGTAAAAATACTTTTCAGTCATTGCCTTTAACAAATATGCTACTAGTATTGTAAAACAGTGCTGCACTGCTGGATTACTGGTGGGAGTTCAGATCAAGGCATGTTCTGCTAAAAGTCTTCTGATGTATTGAGCTTTGAGTAAGGGAGAAAGTGTGTGTGTTGTCTTTTTAAATGAAAATGCATATTATAAGCTGGACAAAAACTCTTATCTGTGCTCTAAGATAAAGAACTGAAGAGTGGAAATTGGCTAATAATAAGGCTTTAACATTTGGCATGTTTTTTTGTTTTTTTCATCAAAGTAAGGTTGTTATTGTGCTTAAAATTATTTTAAAGGCTGAAGTGAAGGGAAAGAGTATGTCATAGTTGCTGTATGACTTAATGCGTTAAGGGAGTTCGTGAGGAGAGGTTTTGTGGCAGGGACCTGTGGCCTCGGAAAAACAACAGCATAATTGGCTGAATCATTTGAAATTGTCAGTGCAAGACCAAATTTGTTGCATGCACAACTACAAGCACATACAGTCGACCATTAGCAGCACCAAACCAAGAATTTCAGATATAATGACTGTTTCCAAACAGGTTTTCTGAACTATGTACCCATCTGCAGTTGTCTGGAAAAACAGATAGTCCTACTAGAAATTAAGCTTTATTTAAAGTGTTTCAGAAGGCTTTCGTATATGCATTTCTAAACATACAACCTGTATTTTTAACACAGAGACACTTTTACAAGATATATTGAAGAGGGATCAGAGCATATAAAAACCTTTGAGAAATAGAAAAGCAAATACATTTCTGACAGTGATACCCCATCGGAGGCCAGTCTGGTTATTGCATCAGCCAGCCTGTGAAAACCACAAAGTCAAAGCATGTAAGCATGAGAAAATAGGCTCCCTACAAGATCAACTGTGTACTTTCATACAACAAGCTGTTACAATGTGTAGGTGTGTATGTCTTTGACAGGTTTCTTGTACAGTACATGAGCGCTGAACGGGAGGATACACAGACAGCTGTAGGGTAATGCACTGATATTGCTGGCAGCTCCTATTTGCAAATATCAGCAGAAAGGCTTACTGGTGCTTATTGCATATGCAAGCCTTTTTTGTTTTCTCGTTCGTGTCCTGCTCTTGTTGCAAAGACATTTTTGCAACATAGCTATTAATAAAGCTAGTATGTGTCTGACTATTTACTGAAGAATATCATATATGCTCAGTGGGCTTTGTTCATGAAACACGAACAGAGCAAATTTCTGTGTAAAATGTTTGTAGAACTATTAAAGGGGTCATAGGATGCTACATGCACTTTTACAAGTAGTTTGAACTTAAATGTGTGTTGGCAGTGTGTGTCCACAACCACCCTATAATGATAAAAATTCACCCAGTGTTTTTTTTTTTTTAAATCTGCCTATATAATAACCCCTTTTTCAAATCAAGCCATTCTCAGATGCTTGGCTGTGTGACATCACACAGACCCAGCTGCTCCCACGATTGTTGATTGACACTAGCATTTTACCTTAGATTCACCCTGAGTGAGCTGTCATCACTCCGCCATTGTTTCGATGCCGGAGCAGGAGTAGACAAGAATGGCTCCTAAGCGATTGAGGTGTTTTGTTGTTGGGTGTAATAACGAACATAGCAGTCATCACTTACTCCCAACATCTGAGCCACTGAAGACGCAGTGGATTACTTTTGTTTTTGAAGGGAATGTGATCTACCTAAATGCATCTATGTTCGCGCGAATCATTCGTGAACCAGCTTCACCTACAGAAGTGAGTATAACCGTGCGTTCACACCGCCGGCGGCGAGAGCGTCAAAGTGGCTGGAAGTCATTCATTTTCAATGGGAGCTGGCGACGAGTAGCGGCGAGTCTTGGACGGTGAGGGCGTCGAGGAGAGTTGAAATCAGGTCAACTTTATGGTAATGAGATATGAAACTTCCTACATATTGAGTGTGTGCAGATTTATATTTACTAATTTATTTTAATTTGAATTTTTTAAATGAAAATATTAAAGGGGTCATAGGATGCTACATGCACTTTTACAAGTTGTTTGAACTGAAATGTGTGTTGGCAGTGTGTGTACACAACCACCCTAAAATGATAAAAATCCACCCAGTGGTTTTTTTTTTATCTGGTTAAATGTTTTCCCCTTTCTCAAATCGAGCCGATCTCAGATGCCTGTCTGTGTGACATCACAAAAACAGGCCCCTCCCACGGTAATTGATTGACAGTAGCGTTTCAGCACAGACTGGACTGGTGTCTTACCTTAGACCCGCCCTGAGTGAGCTGTCATCAGTCCGCCATTGTTTCACCGCCGGAGCAGTTGTAGATAAGAATGACTCCTAAGCGATTGAGGTGTTCTGTTGTTGGATGTAATAATGAACATAGCAGTCGTCATTTACTTCCGACATCTGAGCCGCTGAACTCGCAGTGGATTACATTGTTTCTGAAGGGAATGCGCCCCCGATCTACATAAATGCGTCTATGTTCGCGCGAATCATTCGTGATCCAGCCTCATCTTCAGAAGAAGTGAGTATAATGTTTTGTAATGAATCTTTGCAAATCGCCTTTCCTAATAATGTGCTAATTAGCAAGTTTCACGATGAATACAGCTAAAGTAAACAGTCTGTGAGAGCAGCTCGGAAGAGAGGGGCGGGGTCAGCATAGCTCATTAACATTTAAAGGAAAATGCTACAAAAACGGCTTGATCTGAAAAGAGCTGTTTTTGACAGGGTAAAATAGGTGTTTGTTACACTACCATTGAGAAATTTTAACCAAACTATGTTACAGACTTTTCATTAAGACCCTAAAGAATCATATCAACTTGTGGAAAATGGGCATCCTATGACCACTTTAAGTAAATTGCAGTTTGTATGTAAATCGTTTGGCAAACCATGCTGGCATAAATTTTTCATAAATTGTAATAATATCTGTGTACATTGCCGTTCAAAATTTTGGGGTCAGTAAGATTTTTCATGATACTTTTATTATAAATAAAAATAATACTAAGGACATTTGTAATGTTACAATTAATTTCTATTTGTATTTCTAAATTAATTACGGTTTCCATATAAATATTATGCATTTTCGACACTGATAATAATAAGAAATTATTCTTGAACACCAAATCAGCATATTAGAATGATTTTAATAGTATTTCACAATATTAATGTTTTACTGTATTTTTGGTCAAATAAATCCTGACTTGTTGAACAAACAAAACATTAAAAAAAAAACTAAACAATCCCCAAACTTTTGAATGGAAAGTGTAACTCAAAGGTCTTTTTGATTCCAGATTTTTTTAAATCAATGATTTCCAAGTGTCAGTTCCGAACTTTTAACAACTAGAATTTTACATTTATTCGTGACTCTTTTTGTGTAACATAAAAGACAATATTTTGAAAAATGCCTGTGTGTTTTAATCCAGCGTTGTTTGGACCCCAACATTCTTCGAAATATCATCTTTTTGTGTTTTACGGAAGAAAGAAATGCATACAGGTTTGGAACGATATGAGGGTGATTAAATAATAGCAAAATGAACTTTCACCCAGAAATGTGTGCATATTCACAAAACATAAACATGTTTATAAACCCATTCTTAGTTTAAAAGAATTTACAGAGAAATTCATGCTGCTCGTGTTCCATGAATGAGGCCCAGTGATTGCTAGAACTAAGCTGGAAGACACTTGATGTTATAAAGACTGAAATTACAGTCAGAGTGTGGATGTTTTTATATATATTAAAATGGACGCACACACTTAGCTTAGGAGAAAGTCAATTTATAAATGTCAAGTGCACTTACTCCAAGTCACAGGAGCTGCTAACATCTGCACAGTGCAGAGAAGACAAAACGCCCTGGGTCATCACATCATTCTCTCCTGTCACTGTCTGCAGCAGCGTCCCGTGTGTCATTATGACTCTCATGCCTGTCACTTGAACAAGCAATCTGTGCTGTTGGTGCGATGGGCATTACGCACCTCATTTTCGCTTGGTCTGTCTTTCTCTTTCTTCTATCTTATCATATTTCATGTTTTTCCAGCTCTGGGTCAGATGGTTCAACACACATTCACAAGATCACAAGTAAACTGCAGACATTTTGTCTTCATGACACAAAAAAGGATCAAAAGAATTTAGACCCCTGTTTAATCACAGCACCTTTACGACATGGTGTTAGCCGCATGCTTTGTTATAGATATTCTTTTGTCTGTCTGTCTGTTTGTGTGTTTGTTTTAATCAAATGTATATATGTATTAACTAGTAAAGTTAATATGTTTCTTTCAATAGAGGCACATGCAATACTGTTCTGTAATCACTGACCTTATAAAACGTCAAATCCCCCAAATTCAGGTTTTAAAAAAGGTGTGTTCAGACTGACAGCGATTAATTGACGGTGCTAGTACATTAACAAATACATTTTATTTGTTTATTTAAAAACCATAATTATGAAATAAATATTATGTAGTATTTATTTTTAAATCATTTTAATGTATATTTCATCATTATAATGAAATGTATTTAGAATTATGTATTTATAAATATTTTATGTATTTTTTACACATTAAAACAATATATATATATATATATATATATTAGGCCATTAGTATTTTCACCAAAAAAAAAACACAAAATCCGTTTTAGGCCAGTTATTTCTATCTTTTGCTGTAGTGTGTCAGTAGGAAATATCAGTTTCATTTCCAAACATTCCTTTTGCCATTGATTGAAATAATCAAGTGAGATTTTTGTATGCACAAGGAATCTGACAGCAGCCAGTGCTCCACACAGAGATCTGATCTCACCATCATCCAGTGTATCTGGAATGACATGAAGACATGAAGAATCACAAAAAACTGAGACAGACTAAATCCAGAAGAACTGTGACAATGTCTCCAAGACACTTCAAGAAACCTACCTGAAAAACTATGCACAAGTGTACCAAGGACAAAAAAATGCAAAGGGTGGTCACACCAAATGTTGATTTGATTTAGTTAATAGAAGTTAATTGATAAATAAAATCTATATATGATGTTATTTTTGAAAGCATCCATGCTTTACAGCATTTTTACGCAAGTGCCTAAAACTTTTCCACTGTAGCTTTGCAGGAAGGTTTCTTTGAAACATCATTGCCACAGTTCTTCTGGATTTAGTCTGTCTCAGTTTTTTGTGATTCTTCATGTCATTCCAGATGGACTGGATGATGCTGAGATCAGATTTCTGTGTGGAGCACTCCTTGTGCAAACAAAAATCTCGATAGATAGATAGATAGATAAAAATTAATAGATTTTTTAATTAAATAATTATTTATGAGTAATAGTTCTTTATTGTATATTTCTTATTCTTTGTTGTTCTGAGAACAGTCTCTGTCAGTGTGAACGGCCCTTACCTTAGATCTTAGTTCTTGAATCATAATGAAAATCCTATTGCTTTAAATGTTTTATCTCATTAATGAAGGACAAAAATTAATACAAAGCAGTGACATTCCTGTAAATCGCTATTTTAAGCCAAACTTTGAATAATCTGCAGTAAAAACATCCATGAGCGGTGCTGTCAGAAATCCCTTAAACTTGCAGTTAGTGAACGTGACAGAGTTTCAGCGTTTGGAGAGAAAATCCATCTACAGGTCTTTTGGGACTTTGTCACTTTTGATGTCATAAAATTGAGAAATTGAGCTCCTAATTCTTAGCAGTCAGATATTCAAAGGGATCCTAATCCCTCATAAGCACTCTCTCTCTCCCGCTCCATCTCGCTCTGTTTAAGTGTGAAGTAGTCATTTTCCCTTTAAATCTTCACTTGGAATTAAGGATATGAGTAAACTCTATATTAACGGCCTCAATGAGTGCTGGCTATCGACACCCATTTTGTTTTCTCCATTGAGAATCAATTCCCTCCTGACAAACAGTGTCGGCCTCTATTTCTAAGGTTCTGGAAAATTCGGTCATCTCAATCTAATCGTTACCTTGATTGGAACAGTGCCTGCTATTGAAAGCAAGTTTGAGATGTGTGTGTGTGTGTGTGTGTGTGTGTGTTTGTTTGTTTGTTTGTG